>NC_089017.1:47157520-47415917 GCF_963932015.1 Anas acuta | reverse complement strand
AAACCAAGGAACACATGAGGCTGCTGTTTGAGGTTTGGTGGCCCAGAAGAAGGGATTTTGTGTGTTGTTAGCCATCAAGTAAGATGAGAATAATAAATCGCTAATAATAATACAGACCAATAAACTGAACATTATTGGCCTGTAGCAGTGGGCCAGGACTTGGAAGCAAGGGGAAGAAAGTCCCACTGTCTAACAGTGAGAAAACTGAAGGACTTGCCTCAGCATTAAACCTGCATGTGCCCAGCACACTGACACCTCTTTGCAATGATGGAGTGACAAGGGATCAGAAATGGGAAAGACTGCTGGTTGAACCAGGATGTTGCTACATTCCCTCTTCTTTATGAGAACTCAACTTTCTCTTGAAAGTGGTCTTGAACTGTTTCTTCTCTTTCCTTTTTCCTTTCTTTCTTTTTCTTTCCTTTCCTTTTTCCTTTCCCTTCTCCCCTTTCCTTTCCTTTCCTTTCCTTTCCTTTCCTTTCCTTTCTTTCCTTTCCTTTCTTTCCTTTCTTTCTTTCCTTTCCTTTCCTTTCCTTTCCTTTCCTTTCCTTTCCTTTCCTTTCCTTTTCCTTTCCTTTCCTTTCTTCTTTCCTTTCCTTTCCTTTTCCTTTCCTTCCTTTCCCTTTCCTTTCCTTTCCTTTCCTTTCCTTTCCTTTTCTTTCTTTTCTTTTCTTTTCTTTTCTTTTCTTTCTTTTCTTTTCTTTCTTTTCTTTTCTTTTCTTTTCTTTTCTTTTCTTTTCTTTTCTTTTCTTTTCTTTTCTTTTCTTTTCTTTTCTTTTCTTTTCTTTTCTTTTCTTTTTTTCTTTTTTCTTTTCTTTTCTTTTTCTTTTCTTTTCTTTTCTTTTCTTTTCTTTTCTTTTCTTTCTTTTTCTTTCTTTTCTTTTCCTTTTCTTTTCTTTTCTTTTTCTTTTCTTTTCTTTTCTTTCTTTTCTTTTCTTTTCTTTTCTTTCTTTCACTCTTTCTCTCTCTCTTTCTCTCTCTCTTTCTTTCTCTCTCTCGCTTTCTCTCGCTTTCTCTCTTGCTTTCTCTCTCTCTTGCTTTCTCTCTTTTTCTTCCTCTCTTTCCTTCATCTTCTTTTCTCTCTCTTCCTCTCTTTCTTTCTCTCTCCTTCTCTCTCTCTTTCTCTCTTTTTTCTTCCTTATTTTCTTTGCTTTGCCATAATTCTTTTGCAGTGATCCTGAGTTTTAACATTCTTGGATCTATGGATACTGCAAAAATCTCTTATACTCTTAATTAGGTTCAAAGTGCCTGGCTGGAAAGAGACTGATGAAAGAATTTTTACGATCCCAAGGAAACTTGCTTTCAATTGCTGAACCCATGCTGATCTATAGTCTCTGTAGGTGAGTCACTTAATCTATCCCGCTATCTCTGTTCTGTATTTTTTACATATACTCTAATGAGAATAAAACTCATTAATGATTGTTGGATAGGCAGGGCAGTAGGAAGGTGTGGGCCCACAAATGCCTAGATAACAGAGTGAAAGGAAAAAAAAAAAAATAGAAAGGAAATAATATGCTGGCTCAAACCATGCTCACTAGCAATGACTTGGGAAAAAAAAATAAAAAATTGTTGAGCTCTAAGTACAAGATTGCTCTTCAGACTGCCTGCTCTGTGTGTCCTTAGCTAAAACAATCCTCTAAGACAAGTTGTTCCTAAAGCCGAGTGCCCCAAACAGGCCGCATCTTCCCTCGCACCAAACCTTGTGTGCCCCCTGCACAAGCAGCAGTCACATGCAAATAGCCATCATCAGCCGCTTCAGCAGGAATTTGTCCGAAAGTAACCTTTCTCCTCTGAGGCAGTGGCATTGTTAATTCCCTTCTCATGTTAGTCTCATGGTGGGCTGCTTTACCGTGGCTGTCAGGCAGAAGCTATCCAAGTGAAAGTGAGGCAGGAAAAGCAGCTCAGAGGAGTCAGTATGCAAATACGGATATAATCCTTGTGTAAATACATACATAAATAAGTACATGTAGTGATTTTAGAGAGAGAGAGGATGCTGTAGGCTGCTGATCTTAGAGAGTTCAAGCCTTGCTTTCCCCTGAAGGCAAAAGAAGCATTAATTTCCATGGTGAAGTTGACTGGCATGGGCTCTTTGTCATATATTTGTACATATTCTTCTTTACTACTCTCTGTTTTCCCCATGTGCCTCATTCTGGAAAAGCTTCTGCAGAAACTGTATGGCCAGCCTAAAGATGTAAGGGGTCACGTTGTGACTCATGAGCCACTAAGGGGAGAGGTCAGGAAAGGGTCTGGAGAGAGCTGTGCCCTTGCACATTCATCTGGAGGCTGGGGGGCGGGGGACAAATTATATTTGGGAAGGCGAGTAACGTGACAAGGATGCAGTGAGTAACTTCTCACTGCCCACTCATGCCATTTGCATGCCATTTCTTCCTAGTCTATATTGTTTTAGATTGTTTCCTCTTCTACAGCAACCAGTTCCCCTTTCTGCCCGCGGGTGCTACCTGCTCTATGCCCACCCACACCAGAAGGAGAAGGACACATCCACAGAGGCTGTGGCTCTCTTAGGCCATGTTGGGGTATAGCTCATCACTGCCACTGCTGAAAAGAGCAACAAGCACTGTAGCTCCTCGTAGGGCTCTCAGGCAGCTCTCCGTCCTTCACTCGAGATTCCCCATTTCTAACTGAGTCTTCTGCTCCTCTTGCCAACTTATCTCCTACAAAAGGGGCCCCTGAAGGAGACAAACAAGTCTCCAGGAACTGATAATGTCAGAGAGCTGTTTCAACTTGTGTCCGGAAGGAGGCATGAAGCCTTTCTGTGAAAATACCCCAGGCTCAGGGCCTCTTTTCTTCCTGTGAAAAGTGTGAGAATGAGCTGTCTTTTAGGAAGAAAGGCTCAACGGCCGTCGCTCCAGAAGATGCAGACTCCTGACCCTCTCCATCTGACTGATCCTTTTACCAGGAGAGCACAGCAGATCTGCCAGAACTGGTGAAGCAATCCACCACCTTCTCTGTACACAACACAAAGAGCTTGTGCACTGTTGCTCCATGTTTTCTTTGGAAGAGCTGGCAGGAAAATAAATAGTGTGTGTGTGTGCATGTACGTACTGTATAGCTTTATAGTACATTAAGCATAGAAGTGATGGACAAGTCTAGCAAAGGAGTCTGGCAATCCATTCTTCTCGTATCAGCAGGACCTCAAACATCCACAGGGAGGGTACAATGCCAGACAGCTGGCCTTCCTGCAAGGGTGCCTTGTACACGCATCCCTCACAGCATATTTGGTAGTGTTGAAAAAGGGCGTTCTCACCTCCATCTTTATTCTGAGGCATTTTTCAGTCAAAGATGAAGAACCTCTGAGCCTATAAATGCTGCTTGTCACTTGTAATTTGTGAGCACAAAAGAGAGGAAAAGATGAGAGCCCTGAGCTTACTGTTATGTCACCTATACCCATGAGGAAAAGGGGTTGTTCTCACGCTTCCTGGAGAGAGAAGAGGAAGATCTGGGATCACTGACAATCCAAGACATGCCTGGCAAGGGATGCCGTGGGAAGTTGAGGAGATCAGAGCAAGCTATGCTCTGACTGAGTAAGGAGGACCCAGCTAGCTCACTGCCACAGTTTCACAGGGGTGGGAGGTTGAGCATGCATGGTATCCCAGCACTGCATGGCAGTGACTAGCTTATCTTCAGCATTCAGTCTTCAGAGTACTGAGTTACTAGGAAAGCTTTTTTCCCCCTCTCCGTCTCTCCCCCTCACTGGTTTTTAACTTTAACAAATGTGAAAGGTGCTGATAAATACTGCAAGTGAGTGATACAGTATTTACTCACGCATGCTCCCCCGGTTTGTGGAATTATTTGTCTCAGCATTGTTAAAGAGCAAGGATATTTTGTATATTACATTGCTCTTCACACAGCAGTGACTGAAGTCCAAATATTGACCAGACCTTTGCATCAAATATTGACTCCTTCTTTGAACCAGCCCCTGCAGCTTCCAGCTTCTTGGGGTGTTATGCTGGGACCTTTCTGTTCTTCCAGAAAGTTAAGATCAGAGTTTCTCTCAACTGATCTTTTTTCCTCTTACCAGCTATTTTCCACATGACGTCTGTAACACAGTCCATACATGCAACATCCTTGCTTGGCCAAGGCAGTTCTTTCCCTTCCTTTCAGACAGAGGCATCTGATGGCAATTTCAGGAGTCCCCACCTTCATGGGATACTTCTCCCACTTACTATACAATATCTTTTGTTCCTGGCTTGTCCAAGGTTACCTGGCTTTTTTTGCTTAACAGTTTAGTAGGCATTCATCTTTGGCGCTGCTATGAGATGGCATTTTAGCTTTGTAGGCCCTGTAAGTAATTTTTACTTCTACTCTCAGAGAGGTAGGAGGGACACAGCTATGTTTCATGTCAGCCTGCTTGTACAAAAAAGCTGTGGTCCTGGCTAGACCCATTTATAGCACTTCACGTCCCTGTTCATGGTACCCATGATATTGACAATTTTTTTGTTTGTTTGTGTGTTTGTTTGTTTGTTTGTTTGTTTTTAATGGGAGAATATGATGTAGAATCAAATGTTGTCCATTATGAAAATACATTAATAAAGGCAACAGAAATATTCAACATAAAGTACCCAGTGATGTGTTTTCCTGTAACAGCCCTTAGCCAAAAGACCTGTTTTACTGGTGCTGAATCCAGCCTATCTCTAAGCTTTGCATCCACTAACTCCTTTCTGGCTCAGCTCCTGTCACATTTCAGATCACTTTCCTCAAGGCAGAGAGCTGTGTGACACTTCCAAAGTTGCACTCCTTGAAATCTACATCTTAAGTGCTAACAACAGTGATTTACGTGTTTCCACACATCAAGAAGGTCACTTGCCCACAGATAGGAATACATTTATCAGGTGATAGGAGTTAGGGCTTTTACCATCTCTGCTTTGATGTGAAGGTCCTTCACTGCTTTGATGTACTGAGTGAGGCTTTGTTAGGCTATGAGTCTATGCACCGTAGACCAAGCTTGGCCTCTACGGAGCAGGCTGCTAATTCTCTTCTCTTGCAATCAAATTGTTTTTTGTGTAGTTATGGAGCTTCCTCAAATCCCTGTTCCAAATCTTCAAGTACCTCTTCCATAAGCAGCTGAATTCCATTCACCATCAGTCTATGTAATATTAGAAAGCCTGGTCTGGCACTGTGCTAGGGGAGACCCGGACTGGCAGAGTAACTCTGCAAACAGCCTTTCCTCCAGTCCACTATAGACTGTGCTACTTAAATCAATGATGAACATGTTTCTCTAATAGGAACGGCGAAAGAATGTTGCAGAGACCTTCTTGGAGATGTAGCTTATCATGGCTTTCCTCCTAGCTGGCTGGAAGTAGGTAGTCTAGGTAAACTTGCAAACAGTAACACGCAAATTCACCAGGCTCCTAAGAGGTCAGTACAGGGGGCACAGGGGCATTGGTGTTGGGGCATGATGATGAATTCTTTGAATTTGGTCAAATGAGAAGTGAAAAGGAGAAATGGAGAAAAAGATTCAGCCACAAGCTACTGTAAGTTTGGGGAGAGGGTCAAAAAGACTTAGTCATAAGTGCACAAAGTTGCCCAAGCAGCAAAAGGAAATAAGAGACCTCTTCTGTGGTTATGTAATTGCTACTTTCCAGGGCTATTTGGCAACTTGATTGTACTTTGGAAGAAAGTGTTTCTACATAACTGCAGTTATTGTTACCCATAAGATGCCCAAGGAGAAGTCCTGAAGGCAATAGGCCTGTTATATCAACAGTTAACAAGGTGTCACCATGGGGATACTGCCAGATAATGGCTGAAAGCAAACAAAACGATGGCCCTTGGCCAGTCACTCAGAAGAGTAACTGAAATGCCTCAGAGAGGGCTACTTAAGTAGGAACCTGACAAAGTGTCCCAAATAAACTTTGTGTAGAAGGGCCTGGCCCTCTTTTGATGCTTCTCTGTGCATATTCAAAATGATGCTTTCAAATGCAGAAGAAGCCGAAACCAACTTTAAATGCAATTTGTTGCTTAAGTATCCATTAAAAAGTATCCAGACACAAAAATACCATTGTTTTTTCACTCCAGATTTAAATCGACAGGCATTTATTAGGGGAGTGAAGTTACTGTCAAAAGAATGTTCCTCAGCATTTCCCTGATTTCTCCCCAGGGTTTCTAAATTCACTGATGTTAAAGGAAAAACAAAGTACTGCAGCTAGGCGCATGAACAAAACTCTATAAAGAAAAAGGAGGGGTGGGGGGGAGCAAGCATCTTCCAGGTCTTAAATCAGCTATTGTGTATGTATTTGCTTAGGGGTGATTTCCTCCATCATTGTTCTGTGCTCCACGTGTGAAGAGAAGACTTCTACAGAAAGCAGTGTTTCTGTTGCACTAAGCCTGGTCTATGTATCCTGTTTAAGGCCTGGGAAATAAAATCAGAGAGATTAAGATCTACTTTTCACCTTTGTACTGAAAACCCTTCAAAGCAAAGGGCAAAATTTTGCCAAGATAAACAAGAAAATTTGGCTTAATTTTGTGTCTGGGTTATAAATACTTTAAAAAGGGGAAAAAAATTAGTCATATATAAATAATAGTTCAATTACATTCAAGAATATGTGGGTGGGTGTTCTGGGTGGAATAATTTGCTAAGGCAGAGCTCTTCTTTACTTTTCCTCTTCCTCTTAATTTATTCCTCTTGCTTAGTAACTAACCAGCTGAATATGTGCTTCTACTTTCCAACCTTTATTTATATCTTGCTCTTTGTTCTGTAATCTGGGCAATTTTTTCTGTTATGGATCTTGATACATCATTAGCACTTCTCTTTAGGATTTGTTTTTATGTACTAAATATTTTTCATAGATATCAACACAGTGTAAAGCACGTAAGTGTATACGTAACCTCAGGTGCACACTTCCATTTTCTTGTCAGGAGAATGTATATTTAAAATCAAGGGTATGCTTAACAGCGTTACTGTGTTAGTCTTGGCATGGCTGATTTCATGTTACAGTACTGCACTGTATGATGTGCTGCAACACCAAAGACTCCTTATTCCCTCTTGCCTCTTGTTAGACATTTCTGCTGCTTTTATTCTGTTGCTGTTTTTTTTTTTCCTCTGTTGTTTTTATTTTTCTTTTCTTTTATATTTTCTTTTATTTCTTTCAAAATTAACATTGACATCAAAGATAATGCTCCAAAATTTAGACTTCAGTCAAGCCACCTGGCAGTTGAACCTCCCTGTTACAGATCAAGAAACCACCTGCTCTAGCTATATCTTTTTACAGCTTGGCAGCAGTGAGAAATCTAAAAATCACTGTGGACTGTGTCTAACTTCAGAGAAAGGCTCTGGAAGGGGCATACCACCTGAGATATGGGGGTAGCATGCCACACAGAGCACTGAGCTACACAACACGACAGTATCCCTGAGATGGCTTCTGTTGCTCATGGGAACATCTGGCCTGCCAGCAAGAAGGTCAAGGCAAGCAGTGCGGTTTGCTAGGGATCTTTTAGGTCTCATATTGTCCTATAAACATCCCTAGATGTTAAATGGGGTATTATGCACTAAATTTCTCTCTCTCTCTTTTTTTTTTTTTTTTCTACATTTTCTTTTTCAATTGGGTGTTTCTTAAATCTCTGAAATTATGCTGTTTGTTTTTTTTTTCCATCACCCCATAGATAAGCGAGTCTGTACTGAGTCTGACTTCCCAGAGATGCTGGGAATATTTGTGGGAAGCCATCCAGAGCAGAACATGGCCTCATATTGTAGGTACTCAGTTTGGCAACCATCATGACAGGACCAAAGGTGGGAAAGCTTGAGCTGTTACTTCATTTTAAAACTGGGGTATCATGCCAGGCATTAGAAAAGCACTCAAGAGCCCACAGTGTCAGGGAAAAAAAAAAAAAAAAAAAAAAAAAAAAAAAAAAAAAAAAAGGCTTTTTCCAGCCTCTGTGGGGTTTGGATTTGTCTTCACACTGTGAGGACAGAGTCTGCCTCAGAAGCCCAAACCTTGTAGTTCTCTCCTCACATCCAGTGACAGCCATGGAAGATGGTTTAATCCTAGTAATTAAGGGAGCCTTGTGTGGCAGCAATCCCTCAGGCTGCAGGATGAAACCCCCAAATACAACATGCTATGGGAAGGAAGCAAGAGCCTCGCCAAAGCCTGAGGACCTGCCAGTAGTGACAAGGAAACCTTTCTTTTGAAGACTTTTTTTTTTAATGCTGCTTTTGAAAAAAGTCGTGGTTATTCTTAGCATTTTTTCAACCTGTTCTAGCATGGAAATCTGTTCTTACTGCTCCTAATTTCCATGAAGTGCTTCTGCATATGAAGAAGGCTGGCACAGGCAGTACTCTCTGTTAGGGAGTGTCCTTGTTTCACTATTTAGAAGATTCCAGGTTTAAAGCTAATTGTGGGTAAAAAAAGCCTTTGGTAGGTGGAGCAACGTGAGACATGTCCTCACTTCCTGGCGCTTTTGAGGACAGACACATGGCCAGCCAGGCTGTCTCACTACTCTCCAAGTGCTTCGACGTGGTGGGGTGATGAAGAGTAACAGAGACTCTCCAGAGCCATTGGCGAGAACCAAGTCTAACGATATCAGGCTACTTCCCATGGGAAGGCCCTACAATGAAGAACGTGGTGTTTATCTGACATGAATGGCTGGGAGATTACATCATTGGACATACACGGCACCCACATGCTCACACCTGCTACACCCAAAACGCGGCCCTGTTTAGCATCTGCTTTTCTGATGTGGATGCATTGTTCTGGCTGAGCTAGCTTCAAATGATTTAGGGAAGCATCCTGAGCATTGCTGAGCAGAGATAGCACCACACACGGATGTAAAGGCATTGTTGAGTCAAGTCCTACGTGGGATGTTCTGCCAAATGGTTCCCTTCCCTTCCTCTTCTCATTTCCTTGTTCTCCTTCAGTCGCTAGAGAATGCTAATCCCTTTATTTGTGTAATTTGTGAACTGGTGACTTTCCAGACCCACTATAAATGACATCTGGCTAGAAGACTTTTCTAGAAAGGATCAGCAAGAGAAGCAGGCAATTTATTACCTGAATGATGACTTGGTGGCACTTCTATTGGTCCCCTTGGACGTGTGGATTACAATCTTGCAGTGGTAAAACTGACAGAGTATGGATAGCCCTGCATTGCTAACTGCCTTACTGTTAACAAAAAAGAAAATACTATTGCCTCTCTAATTCTTTCCTTTTATTGAATTTTTTTTTCAGTGTTTGTTTCTGACCAGCTCTAGAAGCAACACATTTGCAATGTTTTGCTCATCCAAAGCAGCAAGCTTCTGACATTTTGTTCACAACACAGAAAAAAAGCAGACACACAACCATCTGAAGATAGAAAAGCATTTTCCATAGTTAGTCACTACAGTTTGTGATGGGGAAAAAAATATACAGGATTTATACAGGTCTTCATGATTTCAAGGCTCATGGAAATCCTGGACCAACCACCCACTTTATAGATGTGGAAAGAGGAATAGTTTTCTCACTGCTTGATCAGTTGAGTGCTCTCTCATTTTTTATAGAGGAGCTCTTCTTGGACTTGATAGGATAAGCTGTTATTCAGGAAGCTTTTGCCCCCTGTAATCTATTTTTTAAAGTGTGTGCCCCCTGATGTGAAACCTGGTGTGAAGTTTCAGACACCTCTGAATAAGGAGGTGCCTCAGCAGGGGAGACACAGCAGCAATCTACCAAGATGCTAATTGAGTATGGAGACACCTACAGACAGCGTGATCATTTTTATGTTCCAAAAACTCATCAAAATAAAATATTCAGGACTAAAATCTAGGCAGCAGGTACTTGAGTCAGGGCTTCCTTGCCTCGCAGGTGCATTGGCTGGAATCCTTTTGTCCAGCCTTTCTTTCCAGCCAAGAATGACTCTTTGTGCCTGTTTGAAGCATTTACTGATGAAATGCATTGGATAGCCATGGGGATCCTGTCCTTCCCCCATAACCCCATCCAGAGGCCACACAGGCTGCCATGGGCAGGAATGATCCCAAGGGCCATCATCTTTCCTGATGCAGCTGGGCACTGCAGAACAAAATGCAGGAGTTCAGGGGCCAGAGATGACTGCAGGCTTCCAGGGGTGTCCTGGGTTCTTGTACCTCCACTAAAAGCTATTTCCCTGCTTTACCTCTTAACATGTTGAGTGCAGTGAGGTTCTTGTGGCTTTAAAAGAATAATGTAATGTCATCACTGCAAATGATGCAGTACGTTATATACATATAAAAATATGCAGGATGCTTTCAGATGTGGTCATAGGCCTTGTCTCATGAGAGTCCTTCCAGTCCCTCAACCCAGCCTCTGACACATGGAAAGCAGCAGTGCCCTTAAAGCACCTGGTGCTGGCATTTCCTTTCATTCCCTTACTGCAGTTTGGATTTCTCCTCACCTCTCTTCCCCTTCCCCATTCATTTCCTGATGGTACTTCTGTTCCCCCACTTCTCTTTCACCCCTCTTCCTCTGTTCATCCTCTGCATTTGTGCCCCATTCTTTTTTCATGTCATACTTTCTCTCTGATTGCACCAGGAGGAGCAAAACTCTGCTCCTGCCATAGAGCCATCCGAAACCAAAGTTAAAGCTTCTCTAAATACTCTCCCTCACACACATGTTGCTACAACTCTTCTTAATTCTAGTGCTCCCCTCCAAACAGCCTTGGTACAGCCTTGCTGTGCATCACAGGGCAAGTCTGTCTGCTGGAGCCCACACAGGTCAAATGCCTGAGCTCTGTCCTGAGCTCAGCTGTGCACGAGTGCAGGCCAGAGTGATTTTTCACTGTTGCTCCCTTTAGAAAGTGGTGGTGAGGGTTAGGGATCAGTGTTTGCCTCCTGTAACCAAGTGGTCGGAAGTATAATTTGCAGAGAAAGTTTCTGTTTCGGTAGAGGAAAGTGCACAAGCACAGTTCTGCTGGGAGGAAAAATAAAAATAAATTAAAAAAAAAAAAAAAAGGAAATGAGACTTTCGAAGGATGGGCTGTTGTAAAAGGACATGAAACTTGGAAACCACAAACGGCAGCTGACTAGCTGCCTCACTTTTCACTTTTGATTGAGATACTCACAGGCAAATAGAGATTTAGTATCTGGATTTGTGATTTTCACATTTCCCAGAAGATCATAACATGAAAGGAAAAAAAAAAAAAAAAAAAAAGGATTCCAACTTACATTTAAAATAATAAAAATTCTTACCCCATCTTCTTATATCAGAATCCAAGTAAAAGGCTGTGGACTTCACATAAGACATATACAGCAGATTGTTTCATCAAAATGAAACCAGTGACTTTGGCATCGGTTTGAGAGTTTTATTAAAACCATAGGTTTCCATTCTGTACAAAACTGAGGAGTTTTTAAAAAAAACTTATTAACCACACTGGAAATAATGCAGTGTAAGTGGTTTGTTGATAAAAATCTCTCTGAAGGCTATATACAGGATTAATACCACACAACTGTATAAATGTAAAGACTCTCAGCAACTTAAGCAATATATACAAACTACCTTTAAACACATAAATATGGTATTTACAGCTAATAAATAACATTCAAAGCTAAATCATGTGTCCCCACGTAAAAGAACCCCCACTATTTTGTATCCAAGTTCTGTATGTGTTTGAGTTAGATATTGGATTAAGAGCACACCTGTTTACACACATTTTATTTCCAGAGAACTTTAACTCTAAAGAGAAGATTGCAACAAAATGTGAAGTCTATAGGGAATATAGAATCGTATTTATTTTTAGAGGTCTCAAATGCTGTGGCTCAATACTCAGCCCCACCCTCAATGACTCATCCTATCTGTAGTGAGGAAACCAAATGTAAGCAATTTTGGAGTTATTAATATTCCAACATATTGCACTGTTCAAGACTTTTATCCCCATATATACTAGCAGCGATGGCTAGGAAAAAAAAAAAAAAAGAAACTGCACGTAAATGCATTTATGTTGGTTTTGCTTCAAAGATAGGATGGTCTTAGAGAATCACCACCTCCACACTTTGTCTTGCACATGTGGGAAAAGACTATGAAGACCAGCATCAATAGCTCACATTACACTTCTCCAAATGTTTACCTTCAAGCCCTTCTACCTCCCCAGTATTTTGTTTATCCTCTAGAAAGCTAAATGAAGGCTATTGAATTTTCCTCAAGCACTAGAAAAATTACACATTGCTTCAAGAAAGGGAAAGCAAAAAGCCTTCAATATATCTATTTTTGGCAACTCACAGCATGTCTAATTCAAGTGTTTCTCAGACCATTCATTTTTGTGCATCACAAAATCAGGCTTTTTTTAAATGTCACAGCTCTTGCTCCCTGCTGAATTCCACCTCAAGGTGGAAAAGCAAGCAACTCCTAGTATCTGGCATCACATCACAGCCAAGCAACAAATGAAGGCTGTCACTGGAAGTCACAATTCCAGTACAGGGAAGCAGGAGTATGCTGGTCATCTCTGGATTTAGTTGCACTGAAGACCAGATACAGCTGTCACACAGCTGCATGGATGACATTCAGCGTCAAACAGCACTGAATCCCTTAGTTTTAGCATCAGAGATGCAAGCAAGTGGTAAAAAAGTCCATTTCCTGCGGTTTCTGGTAGCTCAGTTCCGTTGCCGTTCCTTACTCAGCACAGTGTTGGAGGTTTGATGGCTCCATTTTCAGGGGATGAAAGCACAAATGAAAAGCTGAATGTCTGCATAGGACACTGGTATTGCTGTCTTCTCCTACAACTGCTATTTATTCCAGGATATGCTGCATAGAAGTATATAGTTTAACAGATCATAAGTATTGCTAAGCAGCACTGGCATTTACCCCCAGTAAAGCACATTCATAACCACAAACTAGAAAATTCATCCCCATATTGAGTCAGTCCCTGACATCTTTCGGATACAGCTTTACACGCAGCAAAGGTATTTTTTCACATGGGAAGCCTACTTATTTGCTAAACACACTCCAGAAGACAATGAACTCTAGCCACTGAACTGTCTGAAAATTCAGATAGCCAAGCAAGGAGGAAATAAAAGTCCAGTTCCAGAAGACTCCAAAAGGAAGCCAGGTACAGGGCTTTGCTTCTTTTCAATAAATACTACAAAACTGCTATAGAGGAGTTGATGTCGAGAAACTTTGTCACAAGGCACCATGATTAAGCAAAAATCACTTCTTCCTTCCTAACACTCAAGCCTTTGGCAATGTGTTGCGGGGGTTTCTTTGTTTTAAACAACTATTTTATAATGTATCTTTATGGTTAGTAACTTTGTATGCTGAGACTTCCTTACAAGAAGACTCCTAAGTAGCTAGGAATAGCAGGCAAAAAAGCCAGTGGCAGATAAATATTTCTATATATTTTGTTCTGAACATCCAGTTCGTTGGGATGAACAGACTCTCCTCCTCCCCAGTGTGGAAAATCTTAATTCTTGTCACTTTTAAGCAGATTCATGTGCAGAATTTTCTTTAGAGGCTTTCTTGGCTCTGTGGGAAGAAAAAAAAAATACAGACAAGGTGAAGAGAAAGACATAAGACACTTGTTCAATTTTTGTCTTGTTTTGAGACTTATTATCCAAAAACAATACTTAACAGGAAAATAAGTTATGCAGTTGGGCTGTTCCTGGCTGCCACTGAATTTTACAGGTGTGTCGGACAAACATACACACACACACACACACACACACAGCTCCCAAGGCCTCGCCAGGTCATTGCCCTGGAGTGAAGGTCATCACATGTGCCTTTTTATGCAGAAAAAAAAAAAAAAAAAAAAAAGATCTAAGTCTACAAGTATCCCCACGAGACCTTTCACTGATAGCAACTGCACTAAAATAAATATAACCACTTCTCCAGCTCAAACTTTAGTGGATAAAGTCCAAATAAAATTGGCTCCACATTTAAAGTTTACTCTGGGTCAGAAAAGTTACTAATCAGAAAAAAAAAAAAAAAACATGCATTAAACACTCAGATGTAATCTTGATGCAAATTTGAGGTGCAAATCTCAGGAAGTCACTAATCCAGAGGAAAGCAGTGTGCCAGGGAGAGCACCTCCATGTGCCCGCCCTGTTTCCGTCTGTACCAGCCTCCAGACCCAGGTTCAGCCCTAAGGAAGGGCTCTGGACTGACTCAGCACAGGTGCTTGGATATCCTTGCATTAAGGGTGAATGTAGAAATTCTTCGGATAGAGGAAAGCTCTTCTCTGTGTTAGTGCCCTCTAAAAACAGAGGGTTTGTTATATACCCTCCTTAACAGTATCATTTACACTTGACTGCTAATACAGTGTGAGAGGGACTTGTACTTGCTTTGCAGGTGTGGTAACAACCACACGAGGAGATGGTTAGCAGAGAACCAAGTCTCGGGCTTTTAAGCTACCAAAGCTACTACAAGTAAACCTCAAAGTAGACTGAGTTGTGTTGCTTCTGCAATGTCTAGAATATCAGTGCAAAATCAACCAAGTCTCAGTTTTATGAAACCCAATCTTGTTTCCACAACCTTAAGACAATGGTGTTTGCTCTTACCCTCCCCTTTTCCTGTTGACAGGCTGCTCCAGGCATTTCACAAATATTGCTGCCTCTTCTCCTTTACCAAGACGTGAGGTGCCATCTCGAGAACAAAACACCACCCTGTGAAATAGATGTTGGACACTTAGATGACTGAGCCAGACATCTTCTTATAACTGCAGAAACAGGATGCTGGGAAGCAGTGTTCATGCTCTGCCATGTGGGGCACTACTGCTGTACCAGCCTGGAAAATTCACTGGCAGAAAATTATTTAAATAAATAAATAAATATTATGTAAGAAAAGAACCACTGTGTAAGAAAAACTGGTAAACTCAGGATGTATGGACCTCAGACTTTTGTTAGCCCTTTGCATAAAATCTTATTGTGGCTAAGAGAGCAGAGGCTCTACCTCGAAGTCTCTTGGATCTTTATTTACACTAGTCGTGTGACTTTTCCTTTAGGTTAATGATCTTGGAAGAAAGCCTTGCTCCCTTGAATATTTGCAAACAGAGTAGGTTGCCAATTCCAGCAAACCTGAGTGGTTGCTTTTCTATTTATCAGTACTTTCCCAACCCCTATATTTGTTCAGCTCTGATAACTGTTTTTTGATAAAGTGACTGCCTTGTTTATTTAAAGGAGGAACATACTATTCACAACACTGTACACAGGACGTGCACATTCTCTGTTCCCGACCCGTTTTCTGCTAACAGATCTCATGTCTAATGAATCTAAATACTTCAAAAGATTCAAGGTAGAGCAAAACTGCTCAGATTAAGTGCTGTTTTAGCATTCATGTATTAGCAACATCTGCAGCATTCATGTGTTTCATTTCCCACCCACCATTAAGATACGTCCTACTTCCCAGAAAATCCAGCTTAACGAAGCAATCATTTCCAGTGTGAATGCATTTTTTTTGAAAGGTTTCTGAAAATCTACTTCTAAGCAGGCTCTTTGCATGAAAACCCATGCATGTGTCCAGCAAGAGAAAGGAGAAATTGCAAATACAATCCGAGCTGCTCGTTGAGATCCTCTCTTGCATATTGTAACCAACCTGAGGCAAATGAGACAGTGGGATGCAAATGAATTCTGTGGGAGTGAAATTACAGATTGCAGATCCCAGTGGAGGCAAACAGCTGAATATGGCTGAAATAAATGCAGGTTTGGTGCTATTGGAGCTCTGACTATCAGCATAGCACTCATTTACAACTGCTTTCCATGTGTTGTCCCACCCTGTGAGATGCCATGAGTAGGGCAACACTGGCAATTAAAACTAGGATACTTCATGACAATGAAAACAAGTTACTTTTTCTGAGTTTCGCCTGACTTCACTCTGACTCTCTGGATGCTGAATGTAAAAGGAGTCCACCAGTCTGACCAGCTGAAGAAGCTGTCTTTTTCCCACTGCAACTTTAGCATAAGCAGGTCACCAATGTCCACTTCTGTGTAAATCAGGAAAGAGAAGGTCTTGTTTGAGGAGACTTCAGGCCTGCAGGAGAGAAAAAAAAAAAAAAAGCTATTGGGAATGTCTTAAGAGCCAAAAAGACTAATCTGTCTTTTTATGATTTTTAATGAACTCTGGAAAGATTAGAGGGATAGGGGCTTTCTAACCTAAAGGACAGAAAACTAGAGAAAGAAGGGGAAACAGAATCAAGATTTAATGTACTTCAAAGAGGGAGAAAGCAAACTGTCATCCATAGTTCTGATGGATAGAACAAGAAGGGAAAAAATTAATAAATAAAAAAAAACCTTCTGTAGCAAGCTAGTAAAAAGCCTGGGACAGATAGGTGTCTTCTCCATTGCTGGTGGCTCTCAGGAAGCTGTTAGACAAGCACCAGCCAGGAACAGTTTGTGTACAGTGTTTCCTTGGAGTAGGAAACACACCTTGGTGCTTCCAGCCTCATTCCCTTCCAGCCTATGTTAAGGGTGTGTAAGAAGAGATTTATGCTCCTTTCCAGAGCTTTGGAAACATGTCTCCCTCAGCTTCTATGCTGAGGCCTTCAGCCCCATCTGGCAGTTTACACCAGGTCACACTCAGGTTTGGCATGTTCAGCTGGAATATGGCAAAAAGGGTTTTGGGGGAGGAATGATGACACATTCACAACACAAATATTCTTCTTAGATGGGGCCATAGGTCAGACCATTTCCATGTTTCAGACCTGATATGAAGAATGTCTTCTATACATCTTAGATCATTAGCTTTAGCAATGGATGAATGATACATCCCCTTGATCAAGGACAAGAAAAAATTCTGAGACCCTGTAACATAGATTTCTGTAGCTGGAGTTAGAACCCCAAGTTTTTCAGCTGGGGCTTTTACACATTTAGGCTAGACTCAACAGTGTGTTGCAATTCTTTCTGTAGCTACTCACAATGTGAAAGCAATGTTCTCACTCTCATCTAAAGTGCCATACAGAGAGATCAGGAATGGCTGGTTGGTCTTGGTCATATTTGTCTTTCCAAAGAAATGGATCTTGACCTGGTAATGGAAGACTAGAAGAACACAAAAGAAAAGTCTGTTATTAAAAATCCCTCAAGCTCCAAAGAGACTGCTGGTGACAAATACTCAAAAAACCCTGCACAATTCCTAGGATAGAATACAACAGCATCACTAAACAGATGAGCTCTGTGGGTATCCAGGGAACTATTTTTGTGAGGAGGTAACAATTAGGATGCAAGGGTATCACAATTTCAAAAAAAAATAAATAAATAAATAAGGCTTTGCAGTCCTTTCTGACAACATAATAAGCACAGTATCTGTAGTATTGCCTTCAAACCTGTTTTAAGTGTGCAAAACTTGCAACCCTTGACATGAAACAAGGATTGTGCCCTCCTCATACAGGACTGTTTATTTCAGTCCCCTAACACCAAAGATTAAGTGCCTAATGCCGACAAAACACTGTTCTTGCATCTGTTCTAACACTGCAGGAACATGCCCCCTGATTGCTAGTCCAACACACAATGCACACAGCAATCAATACACCATGTGGCACAGTCAAAAGTACAGAGGGGAAAAAAAAAAGAAGAAAAAAATAAAATCCAACTTTGCAATTATTTTCCTAGCTGAAAACTATCCAGTTCTTTCTGGCATTGTCCTTTTCAGACCTACCACTGTGGCAGTGGAAATCAAGAACTGCTGTGAGATTTTAACATGGGGTGTGGTGCTCCTCTGGCAAAAGCAGTATGAAAGGCACGAATCTGATGGCTTCACAACTTTAAGCAAGTTACTCATCAGGCTGAGCTCTGCTGATTATTTTCCCAGCAGCAGGAAAAATTCAACTAGTTGAAAAAAATACTTAAAAAATCTGAAGATTCAGTTGTTCCAGGTGGAGTTATTGTCTGGGCTGCACAGTAAGTACTCTTTTCACTTTGTCACTTTGGAGTTTATTTTGAAACACCCTCTTTTTTTGTATTCTACCCACCACACCATGAATAAAATGACATTGATGCTCTGACCCTGCACTGCAACTTGTGGGCAACCCAAATGCATGCAGCCTTGCCTACAGGGTCACACAGCAATATCATCTGCCGTGTGTGCCCACCCCGATGCACAGCTGAGCAGAACACTACCAGCCTTGCTCACCAGTAAGCCAGCAAAACCTACCTTTGTAGGGCATCTGAGCTCGGGTCTTCAGGTACATTTTGGTGTTTCTCTTTGTTCTCACTCTGTTGACCTTGTAACCCAAGTTGTTGCAGCGGTTCTTGCGGCAGCTGAGGCAGAGCCCCTTCTCAAAGGCCTCCTTTGTGTTGCAGCGGTAGGCCATGCTGGGCTTTTCTTCGTAGAGGAGGGAGTCGATGAAGAGGTGGATGGATCGTTCATGAGAGCATTTCACCAGCTGATCCACATCTTCAAAGAAAAATACATATGAAATACGTATACACACATACAAATTGATATAAAACCCACTAAGCCATAGCTGGGTTTTCAAGGGACAATATTAAAAAAACCTGAAGTACAAATTCCTGTATCCAGAACTCTACTTCGGATGATCTTCATTTGGATGTGACACTGTTTATTTTCAGAGCATCCTCACCTGCAAGGCCTTTTTCAGCAATCAGACGCAGAGCTTCTCCCAAGTTGCAGCCCGGCTGGAAGCCTCCCCCGTTAGGGTAAATATCGATGTGTCCAACGGGCTTCTGAATCCCAATGCTGCGATCTGGAGAGCCGCGGGTGTAGGTGTGTAGGACATCCACAAAGTCAGCGTCATCCGGGGAGAGGCGCGTGAGGGCATCAGCGTACTCAAAGGTGGGACCAGCAGGATCCAGCCCTTTATGGTGCAAACCACAAAGAATAACTGAGATTGTTGTCTGCCGAAACACTGACAGTGATGCACGTGCCAAGCTCTGGTGCCACACTGGGCTGGAGTATTGCATACAGCATTACTACAGACATTAAAGTAGCATCATTTAAGTAACATTCATGCATGCAGGAGAAGCAAATACACTACTTTGACATGCTGACACTATCTGACAAAAAAGGTGTATGTAAATGTATGTAAAGAAGCACAGATAACTTCCCCACAGCTGTAGTGTTTCCAGTGGATGGGAGAAACAAGTTGTAAATATTTTCTCAATGTTTCCCCTCTTGTCAAGGAACAGAAGAATTGTAAAATTTCTATTTGAAGTGTGGAAAATGTCTTGCTGCTAACTCTCTACTAGGGAAACAAGTGGAAACATAAATAAGAGCATTGCAGTCTGCATGCCTAAGGGGAGAGGGGTTATTACAGCAAACTGTCAAGCTGCAGCAACATTGACACCACAAACAGCCAGAATGATTCTGCCAGGGAGCAGGAACTCCTGTTCACAAAGCATGCACAAACAGCTCCAGGAGGAAGGGAGCCGGGCTGCAGGTTGAATGAGGCTCCCAAGCTCTCTCAGCACCAAAGATACCACAGATGAGTGATTTTCTTAGCCTCATTTGCTGATGTTGGCATTTCCTTTGTCATTGAGATCAGTGCTGGGGCAAAGCAGAGCTCAGCTCTCCAGGTGCTGGGCTGTAAACCAGACCAAATGGTCGTGCTACAGTGCACCACCTTGTCCAGCACACTATTCAGCCTCCCGGAAAATATCACCCTAACCAGACATCTAAGTATGCATAGGAGCAAATGTGTATTCCTTTCCTCTTCCCATAACTGTCCAAGTATTACTTTCAGCCTAGAAAATTACTTGAGCCTGTTTTGATTTAATTTTTAGTAACGCACAATGGATTTCTTCACTCCAGCCTCCCCTTGAACCCGTACAGACTTCTTGAATCCACAGCATGCAATGGCAAAGAGCTCTCTCTGCAGGTACTACACCCATGGCAGGAGGATCCACCTCCCACTCCTCTTGGAAATGCTCCCAGCAGCTGCAAGGGATGTCCACCGAGATGGAGACAACTCCCTGCAGCTGTTGTGCTGCAAGAGATGCAGAGACCTTCCCCAGGCCATAGATTTGGCCATTTACAATCCCATTCCCCCTAACCAATCTCTTCAAGGCTGATAAATCCCTGCCTACTTACTCATCTCTTGTGCAGAAAAATACTGAGGCTTCTCACTCACCACCTTGATTGATTTTTGCTGAACCTTTTCCAGTTCTACTATATAAATACCAGAACCACTGATTTAACGTAGAATGAACACAGACTAATACAGCCAGCAAGCAACAATTATTCTGGTGATTCTCCAGAGGAAAGTAATATTTCAGTATAAAGGAGACAGGACTCTCCACTCTCTAAAACTACATGTTTTCTTACCAGTAATTCTGTTCACCTTCTTCTTGGTCAGGCTCCCAGCAATCCCAGCAGCGTGAGCACCCAGACTGTACCCCAGCAAGTGGACATTGTTGAGTGGGTAATTGACTTTCTCCTGGAAAAGAGAGCTTCATTTAAAATCTGATGTTAAGTGGGATGACAATCAGATGACACAAGGGAAATTATTTTATAAAAAGCAGAATTTGTTTGAGCTATGAATAACAGAAAAAAAAAAATGTAATCAGTATAACCTTGCTCCATAGAAGCTTGCTTCAGTTAATTGAGTTTTTTGCTTAATGCAAAAACCAAAGTAGAGGGAAAAAAAGGATTAGGGACAGAACACATTCCTGTGTACCATAGATTTTCAGCCATCTTCTGCCCCAGTTTCTGGATCCCCTAAATAAATTCCAAAGGCAAGGCAGACTTCCAACAAATAAAATGTGTTGGAATGTTGCTAAAATGTGGCTGCTGTACAATATATAGGAACCTGTCTTTCATAGCTTATCTTTCACAGAGCCTTCAGAAATACTCTGTGGACCCAGGAGATTAAATATGTGAGATATGTGACTTACCTCCATCCAGTCAATAAACATAGCGACATCCTTTCCCACCAGCTTAGTGTATGCAGCAGACACTGGGTAGTGCTGCTGAGCTCGAACTAGCCAGTCCACCACAATGACGTTTGAATCAGGTTCCCTCTTGTACAGAGCATCGACCAGCTTTGGGACCCAACTTTCATACATGCCTGTCACCTGTTTCATTGTGGTTTAAAAAAAAAAAAAAAAAAAAAAAAGGTTTTAATATCATCTGTAGCACTAAGATCCCTCAGCTGAAGCATCTAGCCCTATCCATCATGAGTGCAACCAAAGGGGACATGCCACCCTTCTCATCTTACCGTCCATCCATGGATGACCACGAAGGTTTTACTGGTGTGGTTGAAGTTGCACTGTGCCAGGCTGTCCATCTGCCCAGGAACCAGGTAGCAGACATCCTCATCGGGCTCTGCAGGCGTCCGTAAGGAAAACTTGCTCTCGATTCCTTCAAAATTCGTCTCAGCTTCTGCTATGCAAGATCACAGAAAACAGAGCTGCCTTTTAGCAGTATTAGGGCAAACAGTTCAGAAGTTACCAGTTATGATGTTGGAGAGAGGTCAAGAACAGTCAAGAAACGGAGCACACTTTTCATTTCCCTCAGTGAGTATGGGAGAAGGAAACCAAAGGTTCATGAAAACTGCTCCCCCTCCATGATACTGCTAAAACAGTGAGAATCTGACTATCTGTCAGGCAGGTATGAGCCACTTTTAAGAGTTATGGTACATGCAGGAAAGCAAATTCCTATCATAATACTACATATTTTGGAGGTACATCTTCCGCTTCATCACAAACATGTTACTTGTTTATCAAGGCTCTTCTTAGGACACAGTAACCACAGTCCATTAAAAATATGAGCCGTAAAGTCCAAGTTTTATAAGAATGTGGGCATTTTATTTTTTACCACCAGAGAAAAACAGTAGATGAAAATATCAGATACCCACTAAGGAAACCAAGCCAGCAAAGCAGCAGCCTGCATTTTGAAGACAGTATTCTTTTTTCCACATCATCTAATAAACAACATTTGAGAAAAAAAGTCTTCCTCTGCCTGAAGTTATTTTGAACCCATTTGAAGGAAGAAAAATAAATTGATAAATCATGTACTGGTAGTCAGAAAGCATGTGATGGCCTGGAAGGATCACGTCTCAGAACTCCCTCCAGCTTCTAGATTCAAAACATAAGTTTTCCTTTTGTTCCTGTCAAGGCAGAGAAGCTACTTTAATCTTCATGTTCACTTCTTCCTTTGTCTAGGAGGAAACTTAAATGCCTCATCCTCCTAGGTCTGATTCAACACTTAAACACCTCTATATCCAACAGATCCTGTAATTAACCATGGACCTAAACGCCAATGCTTTCCTGAAACCAGGTCGTATTTTGTCAACTTGCTTTTAGCAAATATTGACTGCCTGTTTTCCAAGTGCAGCTGAACTCAGGCCAACTCCATCCTGCTCAGTGCTGTGTTTCCTGGCATCGTGAGCACCAAGCTTTCACAGACTCCTACACACGCATTAATAAATGGCTCCAAGCCACCACAGGGAACGCACAGGGCTGCAGTCAGGTCCTCATGCTAGGCACAACAGTTATGCAGCACCCTTCTTTTGCCCCCTGCATAAGTCTTCTATACCTGGCATATATATATCTATATATGTATATATATAGATATGCATATATATAATGTCTCCATAAAGTCGTGCTGCATTATATAGAAGCAAGAATCATTCACTGTCTCTAAAATTTGTTTTTCTGGTCTCCCCATTCAAGCCTCATCCTTGGCTGTACTTGACCTTGGCTGCACTTGCCTGGCCAGCTAATCCAGGCTAATTACACTGCAAGCCCCCTTCCTGTCCCCTTCCCCATCAAGAACAGGTGTTTTTCCTGTGCATCCTTCCCCATACAAGCAGAAGGATTCACATAACACTGAATACAAAACTTTACCTGCTGAAAATGAACAAAAGCTACCAAACTAACCAAATGCAAGTTTTCTCAGAAGTTACCCCCTCTAGTATTTTTTGCACATTCAGAACTTAATTTTTTCACAATCAAGAGAGTGCAAAACCCCTCTCTGGAACAAATCTTTAATCTTATTCTTTTTATTTTTTAGCCAGAAAAATAAGATACCTAAAGTGTGATTGGTTAAATATCAACTATAACTTCTCACTCAGCAGTGAATCAGTAAAACTTGGAAAGAACCAAGAACAGCTTTCAAGTCTAAGGCACACAAGGACTTTCAATTATGTGTATTCTTGTTCCACACAGGAAGGCGAACAAGAATAGTCCACCTGCTCACTAGTTAATAGTGCTTCCTTTCATATTTAGAAATCATTTCCCTTCTGAATCAAACCTATCTGATAATCAACCAAAATCTAAATTAAATTGAAATCCTGCCTTCTGTTGTGTTCTCAATTACAAACACATGCTAGAATTTGCACTTACTGTGACTCTTTTGGAAATAAGCTTTTCAGAAACTAAATTTGCAGTCCCACATGTACCTCACTCCTGAGGAGAGTTTACAGTACAGGGGCATCTGCCAGTGGAGAGGCAAAAAAAGCTTGACAAATATTAGTGTTTCAGACACTAAATCTCTGGGTGGCATTTAGGGTATAAGAGCTACATCACCCCCAGCAAAGCACCAGCTGCAAAGCCCATGGGTTAGGGAAATAGCAGAAGGCCTTCTGCTCATTAAGCTATGTTGTGTGAGGTATTAGAGTCAGAAATTATCATTAGCATCCTTCATGCTCAAAAAAAAAAACATCTTGGTGTCTAATGTCCACACGTGTTCACTTCCCAGGAGCAAGATACCCTCTGCATGAGGGAAGTGTGTGTGTGGTGGCATTTGTTGCTGACTGCTTAATGACATGCTAATCAGAAGCTATCCTCAAGAGCTGCCTGAGTTTGGCTTTGCAAATTCTGTCTGGGTCACAGCACAAGATCAATTTGTACCTCGTCTTGTGCTCCACGCATGTTGCAGCACCACCTCGTCTCTCACCTTCTGCACACTAAATTTCAGAAAAAAACACTGGGGTATATAACAGCATATATAAAAACTAATTTCCCATACTGACCTCAATACATACCATGATTTAGAACTGCAGCTACTGAGCAGGTTGCTTCAGAAAGCAAGCTTTTGCCACTTTGACTTTTGTACATCAAAGTATCTTTGTCTCATTAAAAAAAAAAAAAAAAAAGTGACTGAGAACTAAACCTTGTTATACATATACTTGTCACAGACCTTTTCCTCATATGTGTAAAGTGAGAAGTCTCCTTGAATCATGTCCGATCTGAGCTGGTCAGACATTGTGACAGTGGGTTTCATTCCTACAGTCTGACACGATGCCAGAGAAATGCAAAGAAGGTCAATGCGCACACACTACCTGCAAGTTAATGGTGTGTTTCAACTTGGGTTAGTCAAACCAGGGCAAACCCAGAAATGGGGAGCCTTCAGCATGTTTCTGGAAGGTGGATAGGAATTTAACTGAAGTTGCCACAAGCTTTACATAATATAGATGGACATAAATCAGATAAAAAAGTTTATGTGCACCCTGCGACATTGAAGTAGTTTTTGGGATAAGACTGTGACTCTATTTCTAAATAAGACCTTGAAGATACACAGGTCTGAAGGTTTAAATTTGTAGGAAAAAAACAAAAACAAAAAACATGTTTTTGCTAAAAATCACACTCTCCCAGGCTTAGGGAAGCAGAGGTATAAAGGCACGTTCTCTGTGTTGCAAGAACTTCCAGGTACACCATGGCAAATGTAAGTCCCCATTACAAAATAAAGCTGCATAGGTCACCTTCTTAAACTGTAAGCACACAGCAGTGCCCAGAAAGAGATATTTACCTATTTAGAGAACTGGAAAAGGGAGCAGAATTAAGCCATCAATTTCGGACTGGAGCTGTCTCTTCTCACAGCCTACAGGCTGCACTGCCAAACTCCATTTTATCATGTTCCACAAAATTTCTGCTGCCTTTCTGAAACTTTCACTAACCTAGTCTCAGTTTTCATCTCCTAAAAAAGCTGCCATGTGCACCAAGGTATAGAGGATATCCTAGAACTTGGATAAAGTGCAGAAAAATGCCTAGTAACTAGGAAGAGTCAGTAATTTCATTTTCCTCTTTAAACCTCATTACACTGACTTGGATTTGCAATTTGTGAAATTCCACTCAGTCCATTACTGCTAATAATTTTGAAAGCATCGCACTGACTTTAAGCATTCTGACTCAATATAATTGCACAGTTACACACTAATCAAGAGAATTCATCCTCAAATTTCCTTCGTGAGAAGCCTAGAGAAGCCTACAGCAACCTGTCAACTGTTTTGGATGAAGGAAAGCACCAGTGGTCAGCTGGGTGCAAAATGTGAGTTTGAAGATATATCAGCACCTGGAAATAAAATAAACTGCCAGCATCAGATGCAGGATGCAAAATACGGTAACAATACACATGCAAGAATCAGTGCTTCTGAACTACAGTTTAAACAGGAATCTTTGGTAAACAACAATTTCCTGGTGTTATGTAAACAGAAGTGGGAATACTACTAGCTGGGTGCAAAGATCACTAGAAGTTGTACTGCTAGCCTGAGTAAACTTAAGTCCACGCACACACACGGAGGCAAACATCTGCACACAACATCAAACATTTACACAACCTGCTGGAGTTAACCGGAACAACTCATCCTCCACCTGATTACCAGCATCAGGCTAAGGCACCCATCGGTCACACTGATTCCCTAAAAGCGCTCTGAAGCACACTGACGGTCAGCTGTGCTACTTCACCTAGTCTGATTGTTTAATTGTAGCTACACTATAAACTGAAAGCAGACTACTGCGTGTTGCAATCTGACAAAACCTACCCCGTAAATCAGGTTACTGTTTAACTTTGCTGTGAAAGAAATTCCATCTCCCATTCTGTGAGTTTCCTCATGGCAGAGCCTTGAGATTAAGTCCTCCCTCACTTCTCAATGGAAAGAGCAACACCTCTGAAGCCCAGCTTGGCCAGAGAGCAGATGCTGAGCATGGCCCTGTCCTGCTCAAGCCCAGCAGCTGGCGGGGTGAGGGCACACCAAGGTTCCCACGCTGTGCACATGGGTGCTCGCCCCTCTCCGAGGCACTCCCTGTCAAAGAGGTGCTTACTCAGCTGCAGCTGGCAGGCCTGTAACTCAATCCAGCAGCAGAGATCTTGCCATCCATTAGTCCCTCTGCGATATCTGCAATCAGCCCAAGACAATAAAATGCAATCACCGCCAGACTTTACAGTAATGCGGAGGAAAGGGTGCATGAGAAAGCCACACCATGCAACTGCTTCCTGCACCGAAGAGGTCCCAGCAGACTTTCTTAGGAATGCCAATGCCCATGCTACTCTACAGCACATTTGGGATGCCCAGCAGCCTCCCCAGAAAGGCATTGTTCCTGGAAAGGCCATACCACAGCTGCTCTGGCAGGTCTGTCCCAAACACGGCCACAGCAAACATCAGCAGGTCACATCACACAGTGGTGTAAATCTGGTGTAACCCCTGACTCTGGATTTACACTGGTAAAAATAGAGATCAGCATGCATTCCTAGTAGTGTATTATCTTTTCCTGGAACACCAATGTTATCTCCACCTACAATATCTTTTTCTATGTTGTTTATTAAATACTCAGGATTCCCGGAGGGATGGATCATGTATTTTCCATGGCTCCAAAACATCTTTTTACTGTGGTGTGGAAGAAATAGTGCAAGGCTCAAGACTTGGATAATTTTAGGATGATCGCACAACCTGTTTACATATAACCTGTTCCTATGGAGAAATAATGCAATCAGTAACTCCAAGGCAAATCAATTCCTAGAGGGATGAAAGCTCTCTCTGGGCAGATAGTTATTTTACTGTATGAAATTTGGGTACTGTGATGGAAACTGCTTTTGATTGTCTGTGATGGCACAAAATTGGATTCGAAATGAGAATACATTCCTCTGGCTGCGCTCTAGCACCCCATGCTCTTAGTTTTGAATGCTTCCCTCCAGCTTCCTTACACACAAAGGAAATAACAAAGGCATCTGCAGTAGGGAAAAAAAAATAAAAAAAAAAAAATAAAGTGGCATTATACATTTTAGCTTCACCAAGCAGCTGCAGGAGATTCATCAACATTTTCTTGTAAGGATATAGACTTTTAAAGGATACGCTAAACTCTCACGCAATGTCTGAAAAGTAATGCCATGACAGGGCACCACTAAAAAGTTTAAAGAGTAGTGGTCTATTAAAACCAGTCTCTTTGCTTGTCAAAGCTGCGATCATGTTGTGGCTGAAACAGGAGCACTAGGGAACATCGAGTAGTCAACGCGCGCACGTGTCCTACTTTCCCTACCCTGGAGAGTGCCCACGCACAAATGTAAGTACAATAGGTGTGGTGTAAGTACAATTCTGTGTGTATATATAGACACTGTGGGGGTACACTCCTCTGTTAACATTTTTCCTAATAGATTCTGTTACATTAACTGCAGCCCAAATGCGTTATTATGACAGTGATGAAATTCTGCCTTGCCTTAGGCGAAACGGACCAAGACCTGCATCCAGCTGGGATGCAGCACTCCCACGGGACAGGTGAATGCCCTCAGAACAGAGGGTCCTGTTCCTGCACGGAGCTAAGGACCCTACCATGATGCTAGGGCAGTGCCAACCTGCCTCCAGAAAGGGATTCTTAGGAGACACCTCGCTCCTGGGGGAAAAAACCCAAGCACATCCCAAACCTCCGCAGGCCATGCCATCCCTGAGCTGAGACCCTGCTGAGCTCCGGGCAAGGGAACCGTGTCCAGATCTGTCCCAGGAGGACGCAGGTCCTCCAGCAGCCCTCTCCAGCCCCATTTCCCCCCGTGCAGCAGCAACGCCCCCCGCAGCCCCCTCCCCATAGCAGCGGGCATCCCCCGCGGCTCCCCCACCCCGCCCCGTCCACGGTCCGGGCTCGGTCCAAGGCTCACCCGCCCCGTGCCCCCTCCCCATGTCGGGACCGGTCGGGACTTACCGTGCTCATCGCCGACAGCCGTGGCCCATGGCAGGCAGAGGCAGAGCGCGGCCAGCAGCGCCTTCCTCCCCATCTCTCCTCCTCGCTGCGTGCGCGCTGTCGCGGCGGAAAAGTTTCTTTCGGCGGGGGAAGCAAAACAAAAACAACCGGACGAATAGGAAAAAGAGTGAAGTTTGGGGGTTTAAAAAAAAAAAAAGAAAAAAAAAAAAAGAAAAAAAAAAAAGAAAAAAAAAAAAAAAACTAAAAGGACGAAGTGTTGATGGGTCACTTGGGGAGGCGCCCGCAGCACCCTCAGGCACAACCGCCCCCCTCTGCCGGCGCCGCTCCCTCCCGGCCCCTTATGTCCCCGCCAATATGCAAATATGCAAATGAGGCCCCCCCGCCCATTGGCGCACGCCGCGGGGCGGGGCCGCTGCTGCCGGCCGGGGACGGGCGGCGGGGGGGGGGCAGAGCCGCTCCCGCGGGGCCCCGCGACCCCCGCTGCCCCGGCACGGCTCGGCACGGCACGGCACAGCTCGGCACAGCTCGGTACAGCTCGGTACAGCACGGCCCCCCCGCCCCAGCTCCGTCCCCTCCCCGAGGTCCCGTTCCGTTGTGCCGGCACCGCCGGGATGCCGTCGGTTTTCCCTGCCTCCCCCCGCCCCGGGTCCCCTTTCCAAAGGGGATGAGATCTTCCTTCCTATCCATGCTTCTGCACCCGAGAACCAACTCCACCGCGAAGTGCGTCTTCGGATCAGTGGCTGCAAGGCACCTTTTGCCTTTCCCTTGAAAAACCTCGGCCAAAACCTTGTTTTGCCAGCGCTCCTGGGGATGCAAGCTTGGAGCGTAAATTAATTTGCTGGAGATTGCATCCGGACTCTGGAGAAATGCAAAGTTGCCTTTTTGAGCTTTTCAACTCTCTCTGCCCTGCTCTCAGCAATGGGGTTCGCAAGCAGCTAGGTTGTCGTCGCCAGCCACGGGGTGAAAGATCAGTTATGTAAGGACATGTAACAGAAATACTAAATTAATAACAAGACCTGTTTTTATTTCGCAGCGTATTGTCAAAGGCCCAGCCTCATAAAGGTCTTCTGTAGCTAACAGGGAATGAGGACTCCCTGTTTTTTGTGATATGAAGCAAATATGATTCATTTTGAGGGCATCAGAGTCTTCTCAGGCCAGGCACCTTAGCAATATAATATACTAAAATGGACAAAAATATACCTGGTTCATATTAGTAAGGCTGTTCAATAAGAGGTCACTCGAGTGTAGCAGAACTGGGTCACCTTTGCAGACATAGGTTTCATAAAAAGACCAATAAGATCTAAATATGAGAGCACATCTTCCCTGGGACACAACTTGTGAAGTTCCTTAACTCCCAGCCTCTATTTATATCCAAAAGGAATCTCAGAAGAATCTAACGAGGCTGCAACTGGTTGTGCTGGGTCTTTCTTTCCAGCTGAGACAATCGGGGCAGGGGGGTCAGTGGGGTGAAGAAGTGCGTGGGAGTCAGAATGAAGAAGAGTCGGTGGGAGTCAGAGGCAAGGCACAGGAGGTGGGAAGGCTGAGGGTAAGAAGACAGAAAGGAGGATGAAAGGATGGAGGATGGAAGTGGTGTGAGCAGGGAAAAACATGGCTTGCACTCACTGCAGCTTGCTCTTGATAAGTATCAAGCATATCCTCTGACCAGTGTTTGAGACCCTCTCATCAAAACAATAGCAAGAATTTTCTCATGTCTTTTTTTTTTTTTTTTTCAAGTGTGGACTAAACAATATGTTTTCTCTTGATCTAATTTAGTTGAACCTCAATAGTGTAATTTCCCCCTCTACAAATCAACCTGACTCCCTCTAGGTGCAGACATCCTTCCTAGAAAATTCCAGTCCCTGTAGCCAACATTTGGCAAAATAAAAGAACAAACAATTTAAAGTAATAACAGGGACTGTCAGGCTACCTTTCTCACAGGTGATGCTACTGACCCAGTCAGAGCACAAGAGGGCATGAAGGGTGTCTCTCTCCTCTTTTGCACAGCTACATCCATGGCTACTGCAGCAAAAAACTTATGTTAGAATATGACTGTGGGAAGACAACTGATGCAATTTTAGCATCTGGTGGGATCAGGTACAAAAGAGCAGTCACAATGCCTGGCAGGCTAGCCCTGGGCAGACTGCTGGCCCCACTAACCTCTGCTAATCCACAGGCTGTAATCAGAATTTCAGCTCATTCCCAGCACAGAGCGTGGAACCTATGAGCAGCAAGGGCTGGCAGTGGATTTGAAGTCTATTTGGAATAAGATCTACTTTGCTACACTGAAAATGCTCGTTTGCATAATTTTGGGTTCCTTCTCATGCCCATGTAGCACTTGAAGACATAATCTGAGAGAGTTGTGCAAAGTCTCCACCAAAAAAAAAAAAAAAAAAAAAAAGAGGAAAAAATTGCAAACAAAGCACTAAAAGAAAACTTCCATGTGATCAAAGAGAAGTTGTGGGGCAAGGCGGGGAAGGACGAGCCAAGTAATTCTGTTTTCTCAGATCTCGAACAAGTAGTTGCCTCAATCTGTGTATACCCAGCTGCAAAATAGTCTGAAATACGTGGCCCTTCATGAAGGCAGAATGTGTCCCTGAACACTAAGCAATGTGCAGTTGCACTATTCTGTCACAGCACATCTTCCAGTACTTAAAATTGCTCTTACCCTTGCAGGTAATCATGATCAGGCTGCGAAGAAGCTTCACGGCATCAACTCAACATGCTTCAGCGCAATCATTAACTGGATTAAAGTTTTGCTTCCTCTGTAAAATACATAATCCTATAGGGGAAAGCAAAACTTCATCTGCGAAACTGAGCCTGATTTAATGTAGTCAGGGGTTCCAAAATGGGTGGAAGGTAACAGAGTGAGAGCTAAAACACATTATTTCCAACAGGGAAGGGTGGGGAGTCTGGAGGAATGGAGACAGCGGTTGCGTAACTGGGCTGCTACTTGCACCCACAGACCATGTGCAAGGTTAAAGTCAAAGCAAGCCCACGAGTGTCCCCAGCACAACGTGGGCAGCGCTGGTCTGTGTGATGCAGCTGTGTTAAACCCCGAGCAGATTCATTGGCCTCACACAACGGCAGGCAAGAGGAAGTCAACCCCAATGTTTTATTTCCACTGCAATACTCCAAAGGGAGCTTGAAACGCAGCACAGAAATGTGTTTGCGTATGTGTAAGAGAGAAAGAGAGAGAGAGCTAACGCTGTAACTTTGAAAATTCCTGTGCTGCCTTAATTCTCCTCATACAGGATGTTAGGACAAGAGGTCTGCCACCAAAAAATATATTCCTAGATATAAGAAAAAAAAGAAAAAAAAAAGTTCTGCTTTCCTCCTGGCTAGAAGATGAAAATAAGCAAGAGGTCTTTGTTTTCACCCTATGAATATTTAAATATTTGATTAAAGAGAAAAGGGGAAATTAAATTTAAAAAGTCAGAGTGAGCTTCCATGTGATTTCTCCTCTAGTAAATACAAACAAACAAACAAAAAGAATACTTTTCTCCTATGTTAAGTTTATTCAAAGGTTGAAAAAGAGGTATTTTTGAAAACTGCCTGGCAGCATGGACAGCCTGGTGACAGGCAAGCGTGTGCTGCAGGTGGGAGCGAAGTGGAAGCCTGCACGTTGTGGCTCTCCCAAACCCCTAGGTGTGCAGCAGTGGGAAAGGTGATGGCAGGAACCACGGGAGTGTCTGCTGGCAATGCAGTTCTGGTAGCTGGAAGAGCTCAGCTGTAGGCACAGAGCTACGGGGAGCTGTGCAGTGTTTGCAGCTCCGGCTGCAAAGGATGGGGCACCTGTTCCTCCTGTGGCTCTCTGTCTGTGGGGAGGCTCCTTCAGTCCCCAGAGCTGCACATGCGACAGGAGAAGGGATTCCTGCCTGTGTAAGACACCCTTTACTAGCCTTCACTTGTTTATCCTCTCTGCTACTGTGGTACAGCTTGCTGCTCCATTCCCAGGTTGCCTTATCTTGCAGACAAGGTCCTCGCTCACTGATTAGCGCAAGGATCCGTTCCTCTCCATCCCGCTCTCATTTTCGGAGCCAAATGCAGGCTGCCCACCCCCTCGCACGAAGAGGTGTGGGCTCCAGCAAGACGCCACGCTCTGCCACAGAGCTGCGGGCCTGGCTGCGGGGTAAGCTTGCGCTGCGATTTTCTCAACTGTGCTTTAATTAATTACCACGCTGCCGGCGCTGCCTGCCAAAGTCAGCTTGCTGTCTCGCCAGACACATCTTTCAAAACGCAATGCCAGGGGGGGAGACATTCCTGCAGCCCTTTTGGGGTGGCGGGCAGGGGAGTGTAGGCCAGCTCCCCACTCATTGGCCATGGGGCTGGTGTGCTGAACACGTGCGGCCCCCTCGCTGCCCCTCACGTGGCTCCCGAGCCCTGCCTGCAGTAGGTTAAAGATGACGTTGTCTGAAACTTTTGCAAGGTTACGAAAATGTGCAAGGGCAGGGGGGAGAAGGAGAGGGAAGAGCTCTTGTCTGGGGGTAGTGCTCAGTCCCAGTGGCGCTTGGGTGCCCGTAGGGACATGAGCAAGCCCCCAGGTCTTGCCAGCAAGGTGCCTGCTGTTCCTCTCACGCTATTTCCTAAACCAGTCTCTTTAACCATGGGAACGGAGCCCTCTTGCTCAGGTCCCAGCACGGCAGTCTGCATCCCTGGCTCACCACAGGGAGAGTGAGTAGGACAAGAGGGAATGCATGGCGTGGCCAGTGGGGGGAAATGCATGTGTCATGTCTGTCTCAAGAAGTGTAGCAGGGAAGAGAAGCCACTTCTCTGGCCTCTGGGCTCCCCAGCAAGGGAGAGGATAATTGCACACTTTCTGCTCTTCCTTTAGTTTGCTCTGCAATGCTGACAGATGGTGTGTGGTGCAGCCAAGGCTGGATTCCAGCTTGTATCTCCTTCGGTCGCTTGCAACTTACTCAGAACATATTCCTCCTTGGGCTGACATTTCCATCTCATCCCAAAGGGGATTTGTTTTAAATTTTCATTTAAAGTTTAGGCTGAGCTAGCATTGCTGCTCTGGGGTTTTGCAACTGGTAAGTAAAAACTCCCTCCTGGCCCAGCACCCCTGATGTGGACATCCAGCCCAAGTGCTCGTGGAGAGAGGGCCGTGCTCCCACAGGACAGGTCAGCCTGCCTGTGGTCACAGCACACTTGTGCAGTGCCTCTGGGGAATACAGAGGAATCTTTCAGTGTTTTTGTTCTCCCAGGTTTTATTTGCCTTGGTTCCAAGCCCAAAGTTAGAGGGTTTTATTCCTGTTTGCATGCATGCGTGGACACTTAGGTTCATGCATGTGTTCTCTCCATTTTTCTGTGCCTGCAGGGTTTGCATATAACTAGCCCTAACTTGGTGTGTGCTTATGGCTCTGATGTTGGCTCCCAGTTCCTCTGCTCAGTATCAGACAGTCAACAAGAATATGCCAAAGGAAGAGGGGGATTTAAACATGAAAACTTTTGAAAATGTCCTCAAGATTGTAGTGCAGAGCAGAGGAGACAAGTGGCTGAGCACGTAGTTCTCCAGCTCCCCTCCAATTAGGTGAAATCAGGATTTAGCTCAGGGAAGCTTGGAGCTAAAACAGATACTAAGACAAATTTTTAGGCCTTATGGAAATTTAAATGATTTCAAGCAAAGCTTAAACTCAGTGAGCTGTCTTCGAACTATTAGCAGGAAGCAAGCCAAGTTTGTATATGCAAAATTCCCTTGTCAGGTCTATTCTGTTTGTCACATGTAGGTAGCCAATAAATAGTATTTATTTCCACCCACTTCTTTATTCACATTACTTCACTGTCGCAAGCATGCTGACACTCTGTAGGAGCGCATACCGATCCCCGTACCAGAGGTATTCCTGCCAAAAGCCAGACATGGGAACAAAGAGGAGATACAAACAAGCCAGGGAAGGGGAGAGGAAGGGCAGGGGCTGCAATATCAAGATCCCACCGCTCTTCAGGTGACCCCGGTCACCATGCAGACTGTGGGAGAAACATGAGAAATGGCAAACCTGGTTCCATGATAAAGGAGGGTTTCAGACCCTGCAGATGGGTTCTCCAAGCTGGAAAGGGATATTTTCCCTAGGGACACTTCATTCAGCGAGAACCTGTGAGGGAAGTATATCATCTTTGCCTTTATGGCACCAGATGATGCCAGCGTTACGGTGTGCTGAAAGCAGCCACGAATCCAGGGGACCTTTGTTTTTGAAGCCCCGAAGTGCTCAGTCTGTCACTCTTCATGTGGAAGTCCTGTGTGTATCACTGAAGGTGCTGCCAGGTGGCACACCAGAGAGGAGGCACGTTCCAGCCCCTGCTAGGGCCTGGTCCTGAGGGCAGCCCCCAGAGCAGAAAACACAGCTAGGCCTCATCAAGGTGCTCTTCACCAGCCAGGTAGAGAGCTCCTCACCAGCCAGCCACACAAAGCAGATGGAAATTTGGCTGTTTGAAGGTCTCCAACACCAACTCCCTCCTGACTCAATCCTTTTGTGTCCGAGTGCTGAGCCTTGTAGGAAACACCAGTGAGACCCAGTTGCTGCTGCAGTGGAAACCACTGTCAGTGACCCACCATCTGGGCAACCCTTGTCCTCTGCAGCTCCTGAGGCCACTTGTAAGTGCTCTATGGACTGAGTAAGAAGACAAGGCACAAAACCTTCAATCATCCTGCCCCAGGGCTGCGTACAAAGCCAGGGGCTGAAAGAGACCCAGAGCTCAGATGTCCCTCAGCAGGACAGGCTCCTGCCCAGTGGATGTCCTGTGGGGATAAGGCCAGGGGGGCACGGAGTAGGTGATGAGAAGCAGGACAAGAGCTCAATCCATCTCCTTTGGGTGCCACAGGCATCAGGCTCCACCGATATCTTCACCTCCTCGACATTCACATCTCCCAGGATGTCCATGAGGTCCATGGGGGGATTTCTGTTTTCAGGATCCAGTGGTGAAGAAAGCAGCCATGTGTGTGTGTTTATACACAAGTTTGCAGTTGTGTGGCTGGCAGGATGCCGAGCAAAAAATGGCTATTCTTACAAACCTTCCTGTTTACTTAGTATGGCAGCTACCTCAGTAAATGTTCCTGTGTTTAAAGCTATAAAGAGGCCATTCAAAGAACCACTAAAAGGCTTAGAAATCTCTGAGGATCAGACTCCAGGCATGAATTAGGTAATAGTGGTATTAGCATAGCCTGTTTCTCCAGGCAGCTGATAACATTGTAACTAACCAAACTATGACATAAATTTGCCCCAGGAAACAGGCAAAATAGCTTTGTGGGTTGTTTCAAATTACTTATCCTGCAGGAATCTTAAGAATTCCTGTTAAATAATTAGGGACATGTGAATTTGATTTCCAATAGTCCTGATGCTATGAGAACTCTGGGGGAAGGTGGCTTTTTTAAGGAATATCGGCTCCTTTGTTGTTAGGTGAACTTCTTCCTCAAATTTTCTGGGGTTGTGATGTTTAAACTCATTTACATCCTTTAGGATTATTTTGTGTTACGGTAAGAACTAAGGGCTCCAGGCTTTCCTGTGTAGTAACGTAACTAGAAGGCTTATGACCAAAAATCTTGGGAAAATAAAATCAGCCAGACGAGTTCCTAGCACGTAAACTGTTCTGGACTCACACAGCCAAGACGGGGATACAGATACAGTGAAAATTCCCTCTGGGAAAAGGAAAGGTCCCGGGAAGGTGTTTCCCTGGCTGGCAGCAGTGGGTCCCCATGCCAGCCAGCCATCCGACTCTCCCCTGGCCATGGGACAGGCTGAGCTTCCTCTGGGCAGAGCTCACCATCAGCACATCCATGCTGTACCAGGGCTCCAGGGAAAACAAATTATTAACGCGCCACAGCTGTTCTATATTTTCCTCAAGCACTGAGACTTTCCATAGGCCATTTTGATGACAAAAGCTGTTTTGGACAGCTGTTTTTTTCCCACGCAGCATGGAAGGGCCTCAGTCTCAAGAGACCTCAGCCTTGCCACCCAGCTCCTCCTGACTGCCCTGTCTGTCTCCAGCCCAGGACCAAACAACACTTTTCAACCAAGCAGCCATAGCACAGGCTGTCATGCAAAAGGCAGTTCCCATCTCTTCTGCATGCACAGACTACTGGCAGAGATGGCTTTTCCCAAGGACATCTGCATTTACCTGTCATGGGCTGCTTCTGGACATGCTTAGCTGCATGGTGCTTAGGCACTCTGGAGGATAAAATGCAAGACTGTCTGTGGCAGCAGCCTTGACCTTGGTGTGATCTTGGATTTAGGTCTTAGAAAAGCCACCTAACCCCGTCTTAAGTGCCACTGTAGAAAGTATGAGGAGATGCTGTTGCTGCAAAGCCCAGTCATTCAATTGCATAGATATTTTTAACCCTGGGGTTTTCTACAAACGATGTGGTTGAGGTACAGGGCTGAAGAGACAGCAGAAGCCGAGAAAGTACACGCAGCAGAAAAATGAACACTACTCAGCCTAGCTTAAAAAATGCTAGGCTTTCTTTGTTTTGTTTCAAAAGACAAATGGTGAGGTATTTTTTATTTGCCTTCTGGTTTTTGAGGTTTAACATTCTCGTCTTCAAACTCTTCTCTGTGGCCATGAAGGCTAAACATTTACTCTTCTGTAATGCAAGCTGTGAGTCGTAGGTAATTGCAGGGCTGGAAGGGTATCTTACATAAACTACCTGCTTCCACAAGGCTTGCTATCATTCCTGAGAGCTTCCAGTCCTTTTGGGATTAGTTAACAAATTGTCCCTGGTTTTCTCTTGCTTGTTAATCTATGATCAGATTTACTGAATAATTCTTTTATCATTGTTTATTTACGTTTGTCAACAAACTGATGAAAAGGCACTCACTCTCCCATCTCCTTCAACAGCTCATATCTGAATATTGAGGTTTGTCGTCTCAGCCAAGCAAGGTTTTTTATTGTTGTTGTTTTGGCCTGTGTATTTTTTCCTTAATATCCTGAAGAGAAGAAAGCAGCTGTAAAGTAAAGGAGAGAATCAGGCTCAAAGGAAGTTCCACCTGTGGACATGGAAAAAACAGCTCCTACTTAAAAATTTCCCTTGCAGAGGGGAGAGCTAAACAAATTCTTCCCTTGTGTTTTCAGGACTCTGATCACAGGGGAGAACCACCCCGTGAGCTGCTTTGCAGGCAATTGAAGAGGACAGTCTCTGCCCTGTTTGGTGCTAGGCTGTCACCTTTATTCTCTCCCAAGATAAAGCAGAGACAGACAACAGAGCAAACAAAGCTAATGGGATAAGGCAAATTTGGGGCTGATTAGGCATGCTAAAGGAAGGAGTCAGTGCTCCATGGATAATTCACTAGGAAACAGCTGCAGGCTTCTCTTTCGAGGCAGAAGTAGAGCTCAGCAAAGTATTTCCAACCTAAGTAATTCTTGGCTTTGAAAACTTATGTTATGACTCAGTCACAATATTTTGCAGCTTTGTGCTGAATTAAATAAATTGCTGAAGATTAAAAAATAATGCCACCCAAACTTTCTGTTTTGACATTTTTAAAGCAAAACGCTGCCTTTTAAAACTTTTGGGGTTGGCACCTTTCAAATTTTTTTTTATTTTTTTTTTTTTTTAAAAAAGAGAGAGAGAGAAAAGGAAAACAACCACCCATCTCTTGAAAACAAATTTGGATATTGATCCTGGTTTCAGTCAGCAGTTGCGTTTGCCTCAGACAGGTATTTCATCTGCAAGCTTTTTTGGTTTCTCTGTCTCCTCTTGCATGCAGCTACTTTCCATCCAGATATCCCATGTAAATCCACGAGGACAGACTCGGCTGTTTTGTACCCATTCGAGTGCCAGTCTCAGAGGTGCTAAGCAGCTATAAACTGTCCAGCTGGCAGGGCCAGAAATATAACATCTCTTTTGCTTCTGATGGAACCACGCTAGCCAGAGGAGTACACTACACACATGCCAGTTTGACCGACCCTGGCAGAAAAGTATCACTCAGTGACAACCCACTTCCATATTTCTTGGTCTGTGTTTTGGGGATCTCTGCAAAAGCTCAGTTGTGCTTATGCAGGGAAGCTCAGAATCACAACCCTCATTAATCAGACATGCTCCCAGATACCTGGGACCTGCTGCAGGCAGGACATGTCAGAGCTGCTGCTGTTGGACTTGCTTTTGGACCCTTCTGGCAGGTCTGGGTACAGATCTATGCATCTAGGTGTATGATTCGTACTCTGAACAAATGCAGGACCAGCCCTCCTGGCAAGAGTGGGTCTGTAAGAATATGATACATTTAGTCTTAAATTTACCCAGACATATTAAATATCTGCTTCTGAGCTTCCAATTTCATTTCCATTTCCAATTTCAACTTTTTTTTTTTTTTTTTTTTTTTTTTTTTCTGGAGGAAAAAGCCTTAACATTTTAAAATGGTATTTTTTGTTCTAAATGAAACAATTCCATCCACCCCCACCCCCCTCAAAAAAAAAAAAAAAAAAAAAAAAAAAAAAAGTAATTTTCAAAAGTTTGTAATTACAGCATAAATCTAAAAATCTGGAAACCAGATCTGAAAATATATGAAAAATACAGATGATTTTTGTAATTTGACCTCTGTATAATTGTTGGATTTGCTCTGGCTGGAAAGGTATTTTCTTCTGGAATAGCAGACTAGATGCTGTAAATAATCTCAAAGCAGCTACTATAAACTTTGCAATAGCTGGCAGTCAAGTGTAAGGTTTCCTTATAGTGAAACAGGACCTTCTCCTAGCTGGCCTTTCTGCTGGCCAGATGAGCCTCCTCCAGTGATGCAGGGTTTATGTGTGTGGGAAGAAAACCTGGTACCTCTTCAAGGAGCAGAGCCACTGTGTATCCCAACAGGGTTTGGGAAGGAAGTGGCTCGCTCTTGCCAGCACAACCCTGCTGGCAGATCTCGGTCCCATTGAGGCACAGGGCTGGGAGCACTGATTGACTTGAGCAGGGGACAGTATTACTTTCCTTCCAGGGAGCAGCTGAGATATGTCAGTGTGTGTATCTGTGCTTAGTTACTCCTGCTGCTGCGCTCCCTGTCGCTCGGTGAGAAATCCCCTTCCCCAAGCTTTTTGCCATGGTTGGACGCCAGCATGGAGAGGGAGCTTTACAGTGATGATGTATTACCTTGCCACCTGTCAACTGATGATTGCGGTGTGCATTGCAAAAGAGTTTCCAACCCCCCTGCAGGCTGGCTCACCCCAGGCAGGGGGGCAAGGAAACAAGTTAGCAGGTTGGAGGAACAGGAGTCTTGTAACCCAAAACTGCATTTGAATTTTGCATGGACAGACCTTGAGGAGGCCAGAGCATCGGGGAACAGTGTGCAGTGCCTAGCAGCTGATGAGTGCAGTAGGCAATGGCTGGAAGCAGGTATTTCTCAGTGTCAGCTGGCTAACTGGCTTTAGTCACACGACTGGTGTATCTGTCAGCCTTCCCTTAAGCACCTGTTGCTGAGGCAAAATCTGGAGCCAGAAGGACAGTGGTCTGGCCTGGTGCAGCCATTGGTGCACAGTGCTTGTAGCACTGCTGTAACATCCAACCCAGAATTCATCTAAAGTATGAAAGCTGAAACATCAGCCCTTGTGAAAAGAGCTCTGAAAAGAGACACTGAAGTTCCAGTAACACTAGAGCCCCGGCAACTCAGCAAAAATGCTCCGGGTTCATACAAAATTTTGCTATTTTCCATGTCAGGTAATCTTCACAGCCTCTGGATAGCATGAAGGAGGCCTCCCATTTACCTGATGTTAATTCAAGCAAAATCAGTTCACTAGCTTCTTGTATGACTGCTTCTGGCCTTTCAAAACATTTAGGATATGTGGTAAAACAACAATATGGAGTGTTTTCATGAAAATAAACTGTTTCTTACTGTAGTCCAAAATCCTGCTGAGAATAAAAGCCTGTAACTTGTAATTTCCACTTATTAATTTCTTTTTCTGACCAGTTATTTTTTCGCCTTTGCTTTATTCTCACACCACTACCCACCTACCAAACACATTGGCAAACTGCAGAGTTGAAGTCAATTCAGCTAGTGCTTTTCTACTGGTAAGGTCTCATGTGATAAGTCCCTTCTTTCTGCTTCCTTCATACAGCTCTTCATTACATAAATACACCCTTTTTCTAAATCTTTTTCCTGTGTTGATCAGTTGTCTGTCTTGCTCTCACTTGAGAACACAGCTTTCTCTTTCACCCCACTGAAATCGAACCTGAGCCCAAGGGTCCTTCTTGCACTTGGGTAAACCATCTCAATAAATCAATGCCTAATAACCCAAGAGGAGAACCAGGCCTATTCCCCTCTAGCCTCAAACTTGCTTAAACCCCAGCCTGATGTTTTGTTCCAAGACCTTACACCATCCTTTCTCTCCCTACACCCACATGAACCCACTGGAAAATTAACCTCTTCCCCAAGGATACAGAAGGGCAATCTAAGTCCCATGGGAGTCCAGCCATGACCTTTTTAAAACTTAGAGGCCCTTCCTGTCTGACACAATCCCCTGGAGGGAGTACACAGCTGAAATTGCATGAACTGAGCTTGCCTTGCAACTGCCCTAGCCAAGTGGTTGCTAAATGCAACTCAACATCCACAGCTGAGTGTTATCTACAACCTGCAAACACCATCTCTTTGCAGTGAATCTAGGGGTTAGTGCAACTTCAGGGACAGTGCTTGATGCAAGGCTGCTGTGCACTGAGAACTGGAAACCCTCCTTGAATGCCAGATGTGTGGTGTCCTCAGCACCTTCTAGACTTCCCATTCACTACTTGGGTTTGTGCATTTTGGTTTGCATCAGGTGCACGTATCTTGCTACCCATATGAAAATATAAATGAAAGAGAGTGTTATGGTGGAAACTAATTTGGTTGAGCGCTACTAAGATGGTGAAGGGCCTAGAGGGGAAGATGTATGAGGAGCGGCTAAGGTCACTTGGCCTGTTCAGCCTGGAGAAGAGGAGGCTGAGGAGAGACCTCATCATGGTCTACAGCTTCCTCACAAGGGGGGAGTGGAGGCAGGCGCAGATATGTTCTCCTTAATCACCAGTGATAGGACCCACAGGAATTGTGTCAAGCCGAGGCAGGGGAGGTTTAGGCTGGACATCAGGAAGGGGTTCTTCACTGAGAGGGTGGTTGCACACTGGAAGAGGCTCCCCAGGGACATAGTCACTGCACCAAGTCTGTCAGAGTTTAAGAAGTGTTTGGACTGTGCACTTAGTCACATGGTCTAAAATTTTGGGTAGACCTGTGTGGCACCAGGAGTTGAACTCGATTAGCCTTGTGGGTCCCTTCCAACTCGGGATATTCTATGATTCTGTGATTCTATGGTTATCTGATACCTTCACTGTGAAACCTTATCACGGATTTCAAGCAGGGCCTCCAAGGTGCATTAAGCTCTTACACGGAAATGCCCTGGTGCAGCATAGAGTTCTCACAGTGAAGCATTTAGCTGTATGCTAGCTGACTAAAAACCCATCACACAGTGAGGTCTGAGAGAAACAAGAAGGAAAAGAGAGTCTGAGTATCGCGTCTTGTTTGATTGCATGGTTTGCAGTTCCCCTTGTAAAGGAGCAGTGCTCACTGCTTTAATCCCCTTCAGGCCCCAGAGAGCGCCGTGGCAGACAGCCAGCTTTGCAGCCCTTCCCACTCACATGTTTAGCCCTGTAAACCCCAAGAGAGTCAACTGGAACAACTCTCTGGGACAAAGGTGATGCTGTTGCTATTCCTCCACCTACTCACGTCCATACCATCAACTTGTGGACATCACTTATTACTTTTTCCCTTGCTCCTTATCCCTTGAGAATACAATTCAGCCCCCAGAAAGACAAACACAGGCTCTAAGAACTGTTCAGTTAATTCTGTCAGAGGAAAGTTCCAGTTATTTCTCTTGGATGACACATGACATTCAATGAACAAGAAAACAAAGCAATTTCAGGGCCCAATCCAACTCACAGAGTGCTCCTGCTGCATGAACATGGGTGTCAGGACACAGATCTCATGCCATGGCCAAGAGATTTCAAATTTTCTTAGAGAGTCTGAACACTTAACATCCATTTATTGCAAAACTGTTCACCTAAATATGTTAACCATTCTGGAAGACCACAGCATTAGTAGACAACATCAGAAGCAGGCAACAACTCATTAAAGAGTGAACTATCAGCAGGAAAAGTATTTGAGTCCCTTCATGATCCAGGTTGGGTCTAAAGACATATGAGTTAAAAATACACACAGCTCTGGGAGATCCATTACTGATTTTCCATGCCCTCGACAAAGAGCCCAAGGATATTTCTGGTACATCAGGTGAAGTTGGGGGAAATGCTTAAAAAGGAAAAAGAATCTGCAGCTCCAACATACATATCATTTGATAGGAAAGATAAAGGAGCAAGCTTCTTGGGTGCTACTGACAGGAAAGAGAAAGTCAAAATTAAGGAATTGGTGTTATTCCTGTTAGTCCCTATCACAAGCAGTTGACGTGCAAAAAGGAAAAAAAAAATCTCCAAGCAGAAGACCATCATTGTTCTGCAGAAGTTTCCAAACGCATGAAAAATCAGGAAAGAACAGCATGAATTGGTTAATTATGCAATAGAACATAAATTTCTACCATTCATCCCTAGTGTACAGTTAGGAAAAAGACAATATTACGCAAATTATGAAACATATTGCTATTCCTGAGCTATTTTAAATTTTCTTCATTATTTGCTGAAATTAATGCAAGCTAAGAAGTTCAGAAATATTTCTTAATATGCTTTTGCCTCAGAAAAGGTCACTTGCTGCTGGAGAGCTTATTCCAATGGGGACAATCAATACCTTTAACCTGTACCTCTCCCTCAGCCACCAAGATCTCATCATCAGCAAACTAACCACAGACAGCTTATTGCACTGGAGATAAAACACAGCTTAAGTCTTAAAGATACATGAAGAAAGAAATCCCTATCTTAAAGCAAGTAACCACCATTCCTACCTTTAGCTCAGACACCACATTAAATACCGAGATTACAAACCTATCTGGAATAACTTTGTTTTGTTACTTTTCTCGGACACTTGCCACGCAGGCCTCAGGAATGGGCAGGTCAGGTCTGCAGGTCTGTGAGTCAATACCTATTTGTGGTGAGCTGTTAAAGAAATGGTGACCCCCCCCATATCTGAAATACAATTATGCAGTCCTAAATTGGTGCTATAAGGACTATATGATGTGACCCCTGGAAGAAGAAAGAAAAGCAGAGGACAACCCCCAATTTCAAACTTCATCCAGAAGACGTCAGTCACGCAAATTTCTGGTTTACTGAGGTCAGCTAGTGCTTGTTATGGACAAAATATCTTGTAAAAGTTTCTCCTGTTCTGTTACTCTAAACATCCTTTTAAAAGCCTAAACAGTTTGCTATGCCTCAGTTTCATCCCTTGGGTCTTTCATCTGCCAAACGCTGTAGAAGACGCATTGAGGTCTGCAGGACTGCACAGCTGAGGATCTTGGCCAATTGTTTTTTCTAGGAGAGCAATCTCAGGGATATAAGATGTGCACTCTCTCATGCCCCTGAAAGCACACAGCAAACTGAAAAAGAGTGATGGCTACTCGTAACCAATAACTAACGTGGTCTTGGAAGGACTTGCTCCTGAATTGAAGGAGAAAGCCCTGAAGCCCAATTTAAACCCATTCAAGGAATGGTTTGATAGGAAGCTGGGTGGCTGGTTTTGTGCCCAAGGAACACCGGGCTTCATGCAGGCTGCAGAAGCCCTTCACTACGTGCTGGGAACGTGCCTAGAAAGCAGGACCCCGGCCTCAGATGGCGCCTCCAGGTTCCAGCCCCGCACAACGAGCAGCATCCGGCACACCTCAGGCTGACGCCGGTGCTCGCTCACAGGATATAAATAGAAGAGCTCTGGGATTCATTGACTAGACCTGCAAGGAAACACACGGCCACTCTCTCTGTGGCATGTTCCGACCAGCTTATTACTCTGTCTCCTCGTTAATGAAGAGATATCCGCTGGCTGCTAATCCAATTGTCGCGCAGCAATTCAGGGATGTGTGCAGAACATCTCAGAACAATTTGTCATTTTACGCCCTCTTGTGCTCCTGGGTTGTTTTTTCTTTTGTTGTTGTTTTGTTTTGTTTTGTTTTGTTTGTTTTGTTTTTTGTTTTTTACTGTCAGGTACCAAGCACAGCCATAAGGAGCTTGTATATCCTGGGTTCCTCCTCCTGCTCCTGGTGGGGCTTTTCAGGCAACACAGACACTTGGAAACAAATAAAGAGCCTGAAACTTGCTTACACGCCTTCTCTCTCTTCATTCCAGGAAAGATGCTCAAGCCACAACAAAGCACCAACAAGCCTCTCCAGCACTGACATCCTTCAGAGCCTTTGCATTGCTACTTCTTCCTCTGTGGCCTTCATTTTCATGAAAGTAACATGCTACAACCACATCTGCAACAGAATCCAAAATCTCCCAAAGCTTCTGGACAGGTGATCAGTTTTGACCCTAAATCCTAGGCTTAGTTTGTCCTGAACAGGAGGAAAGACTGCACAGTGTCTTTTTCTTTCAAAAAGTTATGTTTAATTTATTCAGGAAGAATCCTTCTCTGAACTCACGAAACACAAGTTAGCACAGTGTGAGCAAGTAAAGAGCCCGCTTTTCTTCCTTTGTTGTTATCTCCTTCCTATAGCAATACAAACGTGGCTTCTGTTAGCAGAGGCTGGCCACTACTAGAAGCTGTACAACTGGGGCTGCATGGTACACAGCCAGGACTGGGATCTCTGCATGCTGCAGCAGCTCAGCACTATGGCACCTGAACTCTTCTCAGCTCCTCACTGCTTCAGGGCTAATTTTGTCCCAGCAAGTGTACATCACACCAGTGAAGACATACCCTGCAAGACTAAGAGCTGAGTTGAGAAAGGGCTGCCAACAGCAGAGCAGGGCCCCAGACATGTCCAAGAAGGAGACGCCATGTGTTTTGTGCCTCCGCAGCTGGTCTGTGCTCCCTGGAGGATGCTCTCAGTCAGAGGAACTGGCCAGCCAGGGTCAGTCTGACCTGTGAAATCTGCAGCCAAGACCATCACGGCCACAGGTAGAGGAATGGAATTTCCTAATTGCGGGGGAGGAAGGGAGTGGGAGAGGGTGTGAGGGGGTGTAGGGGTTTGGTAGGGGAGGAAGAGGAGAAGGGAAAGGAGAGGGAGGGGAAAGAAAGCAGAGGTATTTTTTGGAAAGAAAAAAGAAAAAAGTTCTGGTGAAACAGGGACTGCCCTTTACTTGGCTGTCAGCTCCTTGACTGCACAAGTGAAACAGAGGTTTATGTTATTTCTTATTGTCAAAGCAGACAACATGTACATTCATTGATTTATTTAAACCAATTGTGTTTTGTTTTGTTTTGTTTTACCATACAAGCCTTTCTTGTTCTCTGTTACTCTTCTTATGCAAGTCCATCCTGGCTGAGATGCTGTGGGCATGACATTGAGTAAGCAAGTGATGAGCTGACAATTAGCCCAAGGGACTAATTTCCACTAAGCTCTTCCAGTATTAGAGAACAACCCTGACACATGAATATGCAAGAAATAATCTGTATTGCATTGCAGAGGAGCCAGCTACTAAAGCCATGCCTTGCAGTCAATAACTCATGAACCCTGTGGACCTATAGGTGCCGTACTAGACTCACCTGTTCTGGATAGAGGGTTTGAACACCCCAGGATATCTAAAGTGGTGTTTAAGAACCTGAATCATCCTCAAATTTTCCATAAGACACTGCAACCAAAAATGGTAAAGCCGCTACGTGAGAAGACAACCTGACGCCCTCTGTGAGAACATCTCACATCTAGTCATACGTCACTTTCCAAGAAGAATAGGTTCCAGTGCTCTGCAGCAATTTAAAAATAAATCATGAAAGAGTAATCTAAGTAGGCTCTATAGAATTAATATACAATGGAATTGAAAGTCTTTTAATTCACAGTGAGCATTGTCTGATGCTAATTATATTCTTCATTCAGGAGTCTTCTGTCTGGGACAAAGGGATATTATGATACAAACTGAAAGGTATTTCGCAGAGGTCATCTGATCAGGAAATGTATTCTCCAGGCCTTACTCTTGCTGCATGGCTGGTGTTCAGAGGCCAATATCTCCAGCTCCAGTCAGCAGCATGAGGGATGAGGTAGAACATAAGACCTTTCAGATGTGGGTATTGAGAGAAATGGCCTAGAGTCACTGTGTCCTACGGTCTTGGTGATGGGGTGCTTTCCATGTGGCTCAGCCTCCTGCACCAGACAAACTCCACTCCTGTGGCATCAAGGCTAGGGTGGCCTCTCTTTTCTCCACCTGTACAGGAAGGACCATACAGGCTTTGGTCCATTACATCTATTCCAATTCCTGAAACAGTAGACCCTCCAACTAGTTTTTCCTAATTAGAAGATGGGTACAGCACATGGTAGGAGAAGGAGATCGCTACAGGGCCAAGAGCAGCCTGTTTGCTTTGCCATGGGCAGCTTGTATGAGGCATCAAATGCATCCCATATTTGTGTCAGATGCCATGCATAGCTCAGAAAATTATGGTCTACCTGCCATGCAAAGAAAGGCAGAGTCATCCTAGTTACTGGAGCCAGATCAATGGTATGTGCAGTACATAATCTTGTCAGCAAGAAGCAGAGAGTATTAACAGACAGCAAAACATTGGGCTTTCACCACCTTGTCAAACTTTCCTCATGCCCCATGATTGCGCTGTTCTCCAGGGCTGACTTGAGCTTGGTTCCCCTTCTTCTACAGGCTGTTCTCTGCCCAGAGAGTCCCCTCAGAGCAAGCCAGTGAACTGCACAATCTCTCATCAGCACGTTCAAGGCACACCAGATGTTGCAATGGGACACCTTATCCCACTGATCTGGGTGATGATACAGGCACAGCTGGTTAAAAAGTTGTGCTTTGACCTTCACTTCCCTGTGCCAGGATGAGTGACACAGCAGTTAGCCCCTTGTTTCAGAGACAAGTGTCCAGGGCAGTCTCAGGCATGACAGTTAATGTATCCTGTCCATTTCAGTAGGCTCCTCATGGGTGGGCTGAGGACACATCTTCTGCTCATAAATCTAATCCAGTGGTGCTGGCTGCTGGTAAAGTCTTCCAGGATACTCCTTGCCAGCAAAGAGTCAAGAGACCCTAAAGCTTTCCCTGGAATAATGTACATGTCTGAGTGTTTTTTTCCTGGATGCGGGACAGCAGTTGGAAGTTTCACCACTCCAACTTCCAATTGCCTTTGTGCTGCTTGCCTTTCTCCTCATATGCCCCTTCTCTCCCAACAGCCTGTAGACACTCGTCTCCTGCGATGGCACCATCACCGTCCCTGCCCTGCCAAGTTCCCTTTCCTGGAGTGCTGATTCTCAGCAAAGTTGCGTTTGCAGTGTCAAAACCAGGAACTTTCAACATCCCCTTGGAAACCTCCCCCTAGTCTATTTATGATAGAGAAATGGTGTCCCATGTGCCTTATTTCCAGGACAGGAAATGGCTGTCCATTGGGAAGAGAGATGGCACAGTCACATCTTTGGCAGTCTGTGCCATGGAGTAACACAGGACAGGATTGCAACCATAATTGCAGCCCAGCACGGGGCAGCGCTGTAATTGCTGGCCCCCAGCTCCATTGAGCAGACTGCCTTCATTCTTGGTGAGCCACTGTAGAAGTGACAAGGTCGTGGGCTGCAGCTCTTTAACAACACGAGCAACCACACCATGCCACCCAAGTTCATAAGTTTACCTACGGCATGAAACTACCTAGTTCCTCTGTCCCCACAACTCCCGCAGGAAGGTGCTCACAGGACTCCTTTCCTGGTGGTTAGAAACCAACCTGACATCCAGCCTGACTTCAGACACAGGGTTCAGATGCTGTTGCAGCATTGGGAACGGCTGCATGACCTTCCAGCAAGGTACCTGCAAAGGCAAGGCCGAAAGTTTGCTAAACTTTTAGGCGTTTAAGAGAGTAAGCAATGCCACCTACTGGCACGGAAATGGAAGGCGATTCTGCTCCACTGGATGGGCGCGATGGAAAGGTCATAAAGGAGATACCATAAGGGAGATGGCCGTCACGGTTCTTCTGATAGTCTTTTGTGGCTTCAGAAGGAAGTGAGGTAGAGATAAACAGGAGCATTTGTCCTCACAGGTGTTACTTGGCTGAGCTCTGTAGGAAACCCTGAGCAGCTGGAGCTCACCCCTGGAGAGTGAACAGCAAGGAAAGCAGCAGCTAGACCTGGTGTTGGTGTGCTATGTACCAGGGTAGCACCTGAACTTCCCAGAAGGTGAATGTGCAGTGATAAGGTGAAATTAACACCCTTGCCCAGCAATATTTGTGGATGCAAACTGCCTCTGAGAAAGGGAAGGGGATCGGACCTTCATTTCAAAACAAGCAGTCACCAACGGGTTTTCAGGCTGTGCCTCCAACACTGAATGGTTTGGTGGGTGGGCAGCTGGGTGATTCCACCTTCATAATAGCACATGGATGTGGAAGCATTTGCAAATAATAGGCTTAAAGCACATAAAAGGAAATAACAAAGCCTGTAGCCAAACTAAGGAAGTCCCTAGTACAGGATATTCTTGAGGTGACCGCCACTGTTTGTTTGGGTTCCCCTATCCCGTTTCCAAAGGTGGAGCTCATGCTGAGGCAAGTACTTACACAAAAGGTAATGCATCAGCCGAGAGCCTTTCCAGGGTGTTGATCATTTATTTCCCAGCCCTGCTCCCTCAGCTGGTGAGCTTGCTCACCAGCTGTTTCCAGCAGAGGGAATGCAGGGTGCTGCCCTGCAGCACTGTCAGAGGGTAAGGCCTTCAGGAGGTGGATTGAAAGAAGGGATATTTGTGCTCTCCAGCAGTAACCCTGACTGTGCCTCGTGCTCAAGCAGGCAGCAATCTGCAGCTTCCAAACAGCCAGAAAGAGAGAGATGGTGACCCCCAGGGCCACGACTCTGCTGTTGTAGAGGTGAGCACAGACACTGAGCAGCACCCACCACCTCCCAGGAGGACCATCCTGCCGGATGCATCTGTGGGGCTCCTACTTCCCAGCGGTGGTCACCATCTTCCAGACCCTTCTGTTGCCATCACCAAGAGGGTACTGGAGCCATGGGAACCCAAGGCAGCTGCTGGGAGGCAATGCAATGTCATGTCCTTAACAGTTTTCACTCAGGACTCACAGACTTATCAAGGAGATTTCCTCCACTTTTGGTCCCCATTGCTCCTATGCTCATGATGAGGGCTTTTTCTCAGGCAACACGACAATAACTCTGGGAAAGTTACTCTGGAGATAAGACTCCCTGCAGCTGTGATCAACATTTTCTCATGCACTTTCCATCAGCATCTACAAATAGCAATCAGCTAGGAGAGAAGTTAAAAGTCCTGTGCCCTTTTCCAGTCAGCACCTTTTGGAGGGGACAAAATTTCCTTACACACATTAAACACTGATTCTGCTTTGAGCCAAGGCAAAGAAGGTGGTGGAAAGGGCCACAAAGGTTAATATACGTCAGCAAAGTGCATTGGCAGTGAGAAACCCATGTCCCAGTAAACATCAGACATGTCTAAAATGGATGGACTAAGGCAGCAATTGACAATGGTGTACTACCACCAAGAGTGGGGTCTCACCCCCTAAACATTTTCCATATGGTGAGCACTGAAAGCCCACGGACTGAATGCCAGTGCTGGTGAAACATATGAATCACATATCTTTCAGGTCTGCTCCATCTTTTGGATTATCTCACCCACACATAACTCTTTGCCCCATTTTTGTGACTAGCTAACAGTGCAATAAATAAATAAATAAGTAAAGGTGCTGCTAGGTCCCTGGAAAATTCCTCCTGGTACATATAGGACATCTGTATAGAAGCACCAGCCCAGCAGCATCTTGAATGGTTGCTGGCATCCACATGTAGCAGGAAAAAAAAAAATACTTATTAAAAAAAATACATCCAGGCATAGGCTCTACAACAGTTTTTGCTTTGGCCAGTGCTAAAGAAGAGAGACCAGAAATGCCCAGAGAAAGGTGCTGAGCAGTGGTGAAGAGGTAGTACCATGCAGGCAGAGCAGAGCAGAGCAGCACGTGGTGTAGGAGACCTTACCAGGTGCTCTTAGTCCTTGTATCCAGTGGGTATGTTTGACTGTGTCTCTTCTGAGCCTTGTCCTGCAAACCTAAGGACAGAATTAGACCCTGCTGGCTCATAGTTACATGTCTTCCTCTTCCAGGGCCCTGACTGGATCCTGTCCTGTGCTTCTCCACGTTTTTCTGCCTGCCACTAGCAAGAGAAATCAATACCTCACACCTGAGCTGTGAAGTGAAAACGGTCCCAAAGAACAAAAGGGAAGTACAGAGAGTCCCCAGTGACAATAAGCCAAAGCAAAATAGGTGAGGTCACATCAGTTTACACAGCAGAGTGTCTTCAAATTGTACTACCACTACAATCTAATAAGATGAATCAGCTGGGAGAGAAGTTCAATTAAAAGCATACAGATAGACTGTTGCCAATGAATTCCCTGTCCAGCTCTTATTAATATTTTGTGATACCAGACCCCGTACAAGTTAGTAAATTAGGAGAGATTACAGCTAATTGCTGCTTAAATGGCTGTGATAGAACATGTCCCTACAGATGTATTCACCCTCTCCCCTGCCACCTGTTCTTGGAATAATTCGCTGCATGTGAAGAAAAAAAAAAAAATACAACAAACTGTAACATATTAAAGAGTACAAGTCAGAGCTTTGCTAAGATTTTTGTATTTTATAGTGGTCTCAAAATACATCCAGGCATAGGCTCTACAACAGTTTTTGCTTTGGCCAGTGCTAAAATTGCTTTGGAGCCAATGAAGCTGAAATCATTCAAAATCAGTGCAGCTGACGCACTGTAATGAAATATTTTCTCTGAGATAGAAAGTGGATCTAGGCAGTGATTTGGAAGAGACTGGTTCATTTTCCTTCTCTGCCAAGTACTTCCTGCATGATCTAACACTCCGGGACATAATAAGGTGTGTAGCTCATGGCCTGGTTGTTTTAATGCAGCTTCAGGTGCATCGGTGGAGCAAGCTGAACTGTGAATGCCCCGGTGAAATGTGGATGCGCTGCATCATTTCAGGTGGGGCAACTCCTCGTCTAGAGATGGGGCAGGCAGCTGACTACAGTGATATCTTAAGTCAGCTAAACAAACCACGTTGTGCAGAGGTCACGGGAGAGCAAGGTGTTTGCATACTGCCACAATGAGGACTAAGCTAGTGCTGTACAGGAAGATCCTTAGACCAAGACCTCCACGGGCGATAGAGACAGCACTGCACCTGTGAGGGAGCAGAAGCAGGTGGGAGAGGAGCAGCATGACCCCCATTTTCAGTCCTCACATTGCAGCCTAGAGGGGTTGCTGCTCACCTAAGCTACACCAAACCCTCCCAGCCACCAGCCAGCACCCGGTGTGATTTACACATGGTGCACACATCCCAGCACAGGGACTGAATCTTACCTGCATTCAGACACAAGCAGCAGACATATACGTGTTGTCTGCTTCATTAGAGCTCCACGTGGATGAAAACCCAGGGTATTACCTCTGTGCAGCTGGCACACTCAACAGCCTACTGCCCCCTGCTCACCAGAGAGGCTTTCCAATAGATGTTACAGGTGCTTTGTGCTGCTGCACTCTGAGCACAATGCCCGCTGTGATCGCCCACAGTCCTGCCCAGCTTAGGAACTTGCTGTAGATGTGGCAACACCTAATTACTTCCCGGAGGGAGATGGTGTTAACTGCAGACTATCAAGGGTACGCTGCCCACAGAGAGGCTGAAAAGCATGCATGTAGAGAACTCTCCAGGCACAGCTGGCAAGGTGTGCTCCAGCATGGCAGTGTTGTGGCTGGATGCGAGCAGCCTGTAGTGGTGCCAAGGGCAGTCAAAACCGATCATTTCATCACCAACTTGTTGAGCTCGCTCCTCCTTTCTGGGCTTTCTCCTGTCTCTTTTGTCTTGTTTTCCAAGACAGCACACATCTCCCACAATACAGCACAGCATGGAGGCTGGCAGCCCTGATTTTGGCTGGGGTCATTATGCTTTAGGCAGATAATAAATGACACAGAGCCACTCACCCAGCTTTTACAAACAGCCAAGTGTAGGCTCATACTGATTGTTTCACCACTGTGCATTTTTCATGGGATTGGGAGAAGGTTTTGGTTATGATGCAAGAACCAGGTCTTCCTACACGAAACATACCTTCCACAGTGCTTGGGTGGCCAGCAGTGAACAACCTGTTTCAACTTGGTGCCAGCAGAAATAATACAACTCCTTATCTTCATAGCCCATGGTGAAAAGAAGCTCAGGGAACTCAAAGTCCATCAGGCCATCCGTCCTTGGAGGTGTGGAGCCCACAAGAAGTGCAATGCTCTCTTTTGGCTGTGAAGGAAACCAAAGCTGTAGTACTGCATCTGAGCTCACAGCCCTGTAAAGGTGGCTGAGATGTCCCTGGGCAGTGTCACTGAGAGAGCTAGAAGGGACTTTTGAAGCTAGGATCAGAGCAGATGCCCAGCACTGAGGGAAGAGGAGAGCTCAATCTGTTTCACCGCTCAAGAAGGAACTAAAGAGACCGTGACTGCCGTGTAAAGCTGCCTCTCAGGGAGAGAAAACTCTGGATCCTGAAGGGCTGTTTAATCAAGCAGAGGAAGGTACAATGGGAACCAATGGCTACAAATTGAAGTCAGACGTTTACACCAAGATTAGAAGGATTTATAAAATTAAAGGAGAATTAGCCATTTGGTTGGAGGCTCAACAGCAGCAGCCTCATATTCCTTCTGGGAGGGCAAAGCCTGGCTCTCTAACCACTGTGCTGACATGAACACTGCTGGGGCAGCACAGGGGAGCTTCCAGATGTAATGCAAAGCTAAATGGTATAACAGCATTTCCTGACACTGTGCACTGGAATTTTTTGTTTGTTTTGTGTTTGTTTGTTTGTTTGTTTGTTTTTTCCTTAAACAACCAAATGAAAAACAAACCAAACCAAACAAACAACAAAGAACAAACAAACAAATAACAACAACAAAAAAACAGCTCCTGGAAGCACTGGAATCTTAGACTTATCCTTTTCCTCACGGCTCTTACTATGCTATCCACACTTCTGCCCTTAGGAGATCAAACCTTCATTCCCAATTCAGCCCTACAACGTGAGAGAAGGACACCTTCAGCTAATTTACATCTAAGTGAGCATTTGTCAGAGTAAAGAATAAAGGTCTTACTGTGCAAAATGGCTCCTGTGGCAGTACTAATCAATACTTGTTTGATGGATTGCCTGCCAGGAGTCTTTCAGGCACATCATTTCAGCTGCTAGACTTTCTGCTTGCTCACTCCTTAACAAAATAAATAGAGATGAATCACGGTATTTAACATAAAACTCCAACTCAGAATCAAAGCTGTTTAAAATGCACAGTGGTTTGCCCTGCTCCATCCTTCCTCTCCCTTTGCTCAGAATGCATGCTAAGTCCTGGCTCTTCTGGAGCAGGCACAAGGCTTGAATGATAACCACTCCACCAAGGACTGCCCTTTCCTCTGCAATCAGTGATTGCAGTCCCGGCACAGGGCTTCATTCCTCATATGCCCCCTGAAGCGGGAGCTGGCTGGAAAAGAAAGAATCGAGATGTATTCCTGCGTGGCTGACAGGAGGGTGATATTTCACAGATGCCTTTCTTAGTTGCCGTGATGCAATGCACAAACTGTTCCCTCTGCTCCTGCGCCTATTGTGCTACTAATCCATGTGAAAGCTCCCACCACTGAACTGTCCCCACCTGCAACTGCATCAGACTCCAAACTACAAGCAGCAACAAAGAGGCAGGTTTTCAGAAGTACTTGGTTTCCCAGTAATAATAAATACGTGTTTAGCTCTCCAAAAATTCACATTTCTATTCAGAAGTGCAGCTAGTTGTTGATTTCTTTATCTGGCTTGAAAATGGATGATGCTTTTCTTCAAGCCCTATACGCCTACAAGCCACTAATAGCCTGGAAAAGGGTGAATAATCCTAGCAGTGACTTTTTTTGGCCAAAGAGGAACACCAAGCTCCTTCTATCAGGTTCTGTGCCCTCCCATATTTTGCCAAAGCCATCCCTACACTGCAACAAAGCTCAGTCAACCACATGAGGAGCCTGAAGGGGTGGGTGCAGGAGCTCTGCTCTGCTGTGTTTTGCCACTGCTCCCTCATGGCTGCTGTGCCAGACAGGTGATGCAGACGCCCAGATGGGACCTTAGCTGCCCTCTGCCGCTGGGGCATAACCTGGGGACCAATATCTGGAGAAACAAGGAGGATGCACCCTGGTAATCCAGGCTCAGATGGGACCAGGCAACCTCTTGTCAGGGAGCATTGCAGAGGTATGCCATCAGAGAGTCCCAGCAGCCAGGAAAGCCAGGGGGCAAATGGTGAGGAGTGTGCCAGCAAGGAGGAGCTGTGCTTTGTGCTCTCAGAGCAGTTACAGGACTGGGGTGCCACGGGATGGGAGGAGCACACAGGGCCTGGGGCTTCTTGGGGGCAAGGGTGCACAGAGCCAGGGCCAGGGGTATTTGGGAAAGAGTCAGAGAGAGTGCTTGACTTGGAGCAGCTGGTGGGTTTCAGATTTAGTGTAGCTGCAAGGAGCAAGGGGAGCTTTGAGCTCAAAGGCTCTTCCTCTGCAGCCCCACCCCGTTGTCCTCTTCATCCTATGTGAGCTCTGGTGCTCTTTGTGACAACGGTACAATGGCACGTCTTTTCCAAGCGAAAAGTAGTCTATTGAGGCACAAAGTGGAAGCCTTCAGATCTTCCCATTGAGGCCTTGAACATGCGGGGACCACGGGGTGACGTTTTTGGGATTACCCTTGCATGAAGGCTGGGACACACTGCATTAAAGCACAGGGAGGTCAGGCAGCTCACCTGGTGCAAAGACAGCCTCGTGCCAGTAATAACAACCCCACCCAGGGCTTTGCAGACCGTCTCTAGCAAATTATCAACAAGGCCCTTTCTGGCCTTAAAATCAGGGACTAGTTCTTGTTTTCATTGTCCAAGGAAAAATCTTCACTCAAAATATTTTGTTACGGTTTTGGTAACTCCTTCAGTTTTCAGTATCCTTGTCCCTCCTCCTTAGCTTTCTCGTAATCTGACATATCCATAGTTAATAATTTCTGTGGTACTGAATTCTCTGAATTATACATAAAGGATTCAAAAACAATCAGAGAAGAACTTGAATAATACATACTAAAATTAAATGTTTTATGATTGCTTACAGAGTGAAATTAATAAGGAGACTTGGCCAATGCTGTATAATTTATGCTGTGCTTAAGCAGGAAAACTACAGAATCGGGATCACAGAACAGTTAAAAATGGAGAGGATCTCTGGAGGTCACCTGATCCAAACCCTGCTCAAGCAAGGGACAACCAGAGCAGGCTGCCCAGGAGCATTTCCAGGTGGCTTCTGGAGATCTCCAAGGAGGGAGACCCCACAGCCTCTCTGGGCAGCCTGTGCCAGTGCTCCATCACCCACACAGCACAGACGTGCTGCCTGGTGTTCAGAGGGAGCCTCCTGTGTTTCAGCTTGTGCCCATCATCTCTCATCCTGTCACCTGACAGTAACGAAAAGAGCCTGGCTCCATCCTCTTTGCACTCCCCCTGCTCGTGTATTTGTACACATTGATGAGACCCCTTGACCCTTCTCTTCTCCAAGATGTACTGTCCCAGCTCTCTCAGCCTTTCCTCGCAGGAGAGGTTCTCCATCCCCTTCATCTACTTCAAGGCCCTTTGCTGGACTCTCTCCAGTATCCCCATGTCTCTCCTGTAGTGGAAAGCCCAGCACTGGCCCCAGCACTCCCAGTGTGAACTGCCAGAAGCTTACAAAAAAATCTTTAATGTTCTTTAATGCTGGGCAGATGGGTGTTTCTGTTAAGTGAGGGATGTTCTGCATCTTGATTTGTAATAAAAACCTACATCCAAGCTCACTGAAAAAACAGAATTTGGATTCTTTTTTTGTGTGTGTGTATCTGTGTGTGAAATCGTGTTTCACTTCTCTCACCTGGAAGGATGAAAGTCACTGACAGGGCAGTACCAACCTCTACCCTCAATCCAAACTACTGGTATTTATGTTTATTGTCCATAACAAGAGCTTTAAGAACAGTTATCAATAACAATGTCTGACCATGGGCAAAGCGATCGCAGTGTGCCTGTTTCTTTGTCTCTGTTATCTGTCTTTTCTAACTATTTTGTCTGCTCATCTTTACGCTCTGCAGCCAGCCAGTGCATCCTGACCCTATTAGCATTAACAGCAAAAAGTCCAGTAAACCACTTACCTCTGAATTTCAGCTTGGATATAAATCTTTTGAGAGCAAACAGATCAAAGCCATAGTGTGGAGCCATGGGGGGGCTTACACACTGCTTAACATAAGAGTACTCTGAACTCGGGTGATGGCTGCCGTACAAGCGACCACGAATAAATCTGTACGGTGCTACTGCTTGATCTTCAGCTGGCGTTTTGCCCTGAAATAAGAGAGGTGCAGATATGCTGGAGGTGTTAGTTGTACTGGCAGTGATTTTATGAGGTTTTCTCTACCGGCAATTCAGAACTAAACAAGCCAAGAGCAGCAATGAAGGGTAAGGCCAGGATGGGATGGTCTTCGTCATGGAGGCGAAGCTGTCAAAGTACTCGAGGGAGCTGAAAAAGAAGAGTGACCCAGAAGTGGGAGATGGGAATTCACGTTTCATATAAGCTCACAAATTCCCAAGTGAGCAAATTGCTTGGGCTTTTTGTGTCTCATTTTCCACCTAGAGGGCAATCGCATGAGGAGAAGATTAAAAATACAGTGCAGTCCATTAGCACGACAATAAAAGCATTGAGGGGGAAATATAAGCAAGGGATGACAAACTCCAGCAAAGCAATGCCACGGGTAACACAGGCAGCCAAACAAATGCAGTGTTTCCTCACAACCATCACAGCCAAAACAGAAACAGCAATGGGCATGGTGGCCTTTCACCATTCAATATGGGACAGTCCCACTGGGCTGCAGAAACCCACTGGATCTCAGAGCATACCTGCTGAGGAAATGTGGAATAAAAACTGTACTGCAACAGGAAGGATCTGACCGAATAAACTGGGCCATATTTTTCCCTTTCTCCTTCACCACTGTAAACTCCTTTGGCAAAATCAGAACCCCCAGGAGCAGAACGGTAAACCTGAAAAGCCCATTGCAGTGGGTTTGCTGGTGTTTTGTTTGCTTGTTTGGCTGTTTGTGTTTGGTTTTGTTTGTTTTTGTCTGTTTGCTTTTGAAAGCCATTTTGATGAAAGATTAGAGGAAATTTACAGAGTAAGTTTTCCACATTTGGCACCCCAGCAAATCTGCATTTCATGGCCCACAAAGCTCAGTCTCCAGCAGAGGAAAGCCAAGGAGATGACCTCTACCTTTAGCACCTGAGTCATCTTTACTTGACCTTGCCAGAGCTAGGGCCGGTTACTGCAGCTGCGGCTTCATTATCCAGAATTTTTCAAACTCCTTAAAGCCTGAGTCGAGTCAAGTGGATATTTAAACCCCTCAAATTCACGGAATCAGCCTTGGTGAGTCACAGGGAAAGGACTGCTCCTTTGATTGATCGCATCTGTGACTCAAATCCAAGCATGCATTCGAACGAGTTAAACCATCCCCAGGGCTCACAAAACACTGTGCCAGGCCTTCTGTGTTTTGCATTAAAGTCATACCAGCCTCCGAAAGCCTCGCAGTTTGCAAATCATGGGGATTAATATTTATTACTATTGAATGTACGTGGTTGAGGCCCCTGCCCTGGGGAGTTTGCAGTTGAAATAGTACAGGAAGAACAGGCACATGTTCTCAGCTCTGGCCTTGCTCTGCTCCCAGGGAAGCTGGGGGTGAAACTTGCCGGGCTGCTGGGCACAGAGATCAGGGCTGGGGCGGGCTGCAGCCTGAGCTCGTAAGAGCAAAGAGCCCTTGCCTGGAGGAGTGGACTGTGCTCTGAAATGAAGCGAGGCCGAGCCCCAGACCTCACGGTGGGTCGGCATATGTGAGCCCCCGAAGGATGTCCGCAGCTCCTGATGCTCGGCGAGGAGGCCCTGTCAGTCAGGCTGCGCAGTGAGCTAAACATCAAGAGACATCTGATGAATCACAAGCACAGCAACAGCCCAGAGGGCTGCGGAATACCTCCAGGGACTTGTTTGTGCCAGATCTCTTAGAAAGTTCAAGAGGAATTAGCTGAAGACGTGAATCAAATCGCTGAGGGGAACATGTTCCGGTTGAAAAGAGGCCCTCACGGGACTCCTGTTGCCACGCTCCAGAAGCTTGGCGGCGTCGAGGCCACCCTGCCTGTGAATCAGGGTGCCCACACAGGTGTTTAATGCAGTGCAGCCCACACGTTTTGAAGCAGAGTTACCTCACTTCAGACATAGCTATCCAGTTAAGGCCTTTGTGGTGGCATCAGCTCCCATGCAGTGTTACAGTGGAGCCCAGCCATCGTGTTCCTGAAAAAGAGTACCCACACCACGCATGCCGCACTCACAAAGGCTTCTTCATCTCATCTTACCTTTCCGACAGAGCGCAGACAAGCCCTAAGAGAAGTGATGAGAGAACAGACAAAAGGTTAGTGAACAAGCAAGCCTCTCTGAACCAGGGGATCCCATCTTGACAGACGGACAGATGTCCTGGGAATGGTGCAAAGGCTTCGCACACAAGGGTGTGGAAATGCCGTGGCTGTGAGATGTAAGCAGCAGAGAGGCTACAAAGCTGATTTCCGAAATTCCCCAGCCCTAACGCTTCCAGGGCAGCTGAGCCCAGGGACCTGTGATGGAGAAGGGCAGTGTAGCTCACCCAAGCACAACCACACTCCCATACTGAGCTGTGGCCGCACTCCTCAGAGGAGCCCTCATGGATGGAGCTCCCCAGCAGGCTGAAGCTGGATGAGGAGCATGAGCACATGCCTTGCTGTCCAGATGGGCCATTTGCAGAAGGAAGTTCCCCGTCCACCTGTAAAAATTACCTTTATATTGCTGCAGTCTGGTATTTTGGGTCTCTCCAGCAGCTTCACTGCACTCAGAGGTTCACTCGCTCGCCTGCAGGTGGACAAACGTGCAGGGGTTATTAGCCACGAGCAGCTGCTGCTCTAGGTCCACAGTCCTCAGCTCCCAAAGTCAGAGGTTCAGGACCCAATGAGGGATGGTCAGAAAACTAGCCTGGAAGGAACGTAGAGAGAAGAAGAAAGCAGCAAGGAAAACAAAGCTCTCCGAGGTTTCACTGTACCAGGTCCCCATCATCTGCCTACATTTTGCCCACACACAGTTTAATCAGCGTGCCAGGGAGCCTGGCTCCCTGCCAATGGGAATGTGGATTCTGACAATTTGTCTAAAGTGCAGTCAGAAATTGCAGCTAAACAGAAAGAGCACTTCTTTTTTCGTGTTTTTTCTTTTTCTTTTTTTTTTTTTTTTTCCCCTCCAGAAACAATTACAACCTCTAACTGCCGCCCACACCTCAGTTGCCTGAGTAACGCAGCGTGGGTATGGTGGTGGTAATAGAGATTTGGGTTTTACACCATGCTTGCTATCACTGGCTAGCTGCAAGGCCCCCACAGAAGTGTCCCAGCAGGATGCTCTAGCCCATACAGAGAGAGCATTCCCACCCCAGGCACAGCCCACTGCAAGCACCTGCCATAGCAAGCACCACCCTGGGAGAAGCCAGGGATGCAGTAGCTGGTGTCTACATTACTCTGGTAATTATTCCAGTAATGACCCTGGCTCCATCCATCCCAGTTCATTACTTCATGCTATCCACACCCATCCTCAGTTATGACCCAGTCATTATCCACATAACTAAAAAATGGTTTGGGCTGGAAGAGACCCTCACAGATCACCCAGTGCCAACCCCCTGCTATGGGCAGGGACACCTCCCACCAGACCAGGCTGCCCAAAGCCCCATCCAGCCTGGCCTTGAGCACCTCCAGGGATGGGGCATCCACAGCTTCTCTGGGCAGCCTGTGCCAGGGCCTCACCACTCTCTGAGAGAAGAATTACCTCCTAAACTCTAATCTAAATCTCCCCTCTTTTAGTTTAAAGCCATGCCCCCTTGTCCTGTCAAGCCACTTCTCAAGTGACAGGGCACATCACGTACCTATACTGCTGGCTGCATCCACTACGAGTTTTCTGAGACATGCATCCTTGCTAACAAGCCATAGTTGGAATTCACCTGAAAATAGAAAGTTTTTGTGTTGTTTTTTTTTTTTTTTTTTTTTTTTTTTTTTGTGTGTGTGTGTGTGTGTGTGTGTGTTTGTTGTTGCTGTTGTTTTTAATTTTTGACACCTGAGCAGAGGGGAGAAGCTTGTTCAAGCTAACTAAAAATATTCACCTTCCCAAAGGGAGGGGAAGGGGCTTCAGCTTGGCATTTTTTATTTTATTTTTTCCTTCTCTTCCTAGCAAAGCCATTCCCCATCCAGCAGAGACTGCACAGACAGAAGGATGGTGCTTTCTTCCAAGCTACAAGGCGTAGACAGAAGTATTTATCTTGGCTAACTGAGCAGCTTTCTCTGAAGGTCAGCACACAGCACCCTCTTCTGACCTCATGGCAGCCCTGACAGTGTTAAAATCTCCTCTGCAAACAATGGGGGAACATGAACTTTTCATCAAAAGACAAAGGAAGGTGTCAGGCAACCTTCACAGGTGGCAGCTCCTTTCTTATTAATTGATTTCCTTTTCCAAGTGATGGCTGAATCTGTATGCATTTCAGTTGCCTCCCATGCTTTTTCTTTACAGTTTTGCTCAGTTTTCTCCTTGCCTCCGGCTTTCAAACCGCTCTTTGTTGCTCTCCCCTCGGGCAAACTCTCCTTGCCATCTTCTTTTCCACAGAGCTTTCAGTCCCTGGTGCTATATTCTGCATTCTTCTGCAGCCTTCCAGCCATCTGCACAATACATTTCACCTACATTTCAAGACTGCACAGATAATGGCCCACCAGTGCCTTTACATGTGCAGACAAGTAGTGTTTGTTCTTGGAGAAAACACCATGCTTCCACACTATAGATGTCTGTCCCTGAAATTTTAACTCACAGACCCTGCTTTCCTAAAATGTCTTTTTTTTTTTTTTTTTTTTTTTTTTTTTTTTCTGTTATTTTTGCATTCTCTAGACTCATCCTTCTTAGCTTGTGGTCACTGGCAGAGCTCCTGCATAATTCATTATTTTCAAATATTCTTACAAACATCCTTGCAGTTGTCTAAGTCATTAAACGTGTTGTGACTGAACCAAGTTTAAATGAGGCAGGAACTGTCCTGAAGCCTTTCTTCCCATGAAACTGTTATTTCAGGAACCAACTCTCTCCATTTAGACTGCAGGATCGAGATGCCACTGATTTAGGAAACTACTGTGTCTAGTGATTAAGCAAGCCATTACTAAGAAAATGGTCCATCTATTAAAGAATCAATATACTGAATACCCAGTAAACACACCCTCTCACTAATCTGCAATTATACCACTTTCCACATTATTACACAATTATAAAGCCGTTAATCAGCTCTTTTACATATCATGAATCACACACAGCCATTACTTAGTTACTGATCCTCCACCTTTTCCTCTCCACATGACCTGTTACTGATGTGCAAATCTGCCCCTCTGCAGCCCACCCTCACACCAGGACAGAGCTGATGGGAACTCCAAGGTGTTGTCCCACAGAACTCCCTCTGGTTTGGGTTTATGGGTCAGTACCCTAACTATCTGCAGGCACCTGCACTCCTCCCTTCAGAATATTCCCCCATCCTTTGCTCTTCACCTGATTTTCTACCGTATTCATTACTGTTTCTATTTCTGGAACACCTTTTTTGCCACACTTTTGCCTCACTTTCTCTATGCTAAATGATCTTTAAGACACATCCCTTGCTAATCCTTTCTGGCTGGCCCAGTTCTGCTACCTCTATATGTAAGTCTGCTATTTCCAAAGTTGTTGCTGGGGCAGTCTCAGCTTTATACAGTACTACTGATACACCTGTCTGGGCACAGGGGAACAAAACTCCCCTATGGCTTTCCAGTTATTATTGTTTGCCTTATATATTTTCTAAGACAAAACAGTGTGCTTTGGCCTTGATTCCTCCACCTCAAGCAAGTTAAGCTCCTTGTTTTTGTGACCTTGTCATAAGACCAACAAAACAAAGACGCACACCATCTCCATACCTGATCCACCCAAAAATTAGCTGTGGACTGGTGACTAGAAGAGATACCCTAGAACAAATATGACCAAATAATCCTGGAGTGGTGGCAAGCTGTTGTGCAGTAGTTTATCTTTTCTAGGATGGCCCATTTTTTAGGGAAAGTGGTTATAATAGTGGGTGGCATTTTTTCTTTTTCTTTTTTTCTTTTTTTTCTGAAAAACATCTATTTAGCACCAAGCATAGACAGAGCTGAACACTGTGACGGCCTGACGAATGAAAACCTGGGTCGTCAGTGTATCATTCCTCTTCATGACGTACCAACCTCCACCATAAAGCCCACAAGGTATTTTTGCCTTTGCCTTGCCAGTTAGGAGGCTACTGCAATACATCAATGTTCTGCTGGGTACGAACGCTTCCAGTTTCTAATCTAGAGATATCCATGACAACTTCAGACCAATTTGTGCTTTAGTTTTGGGCTAAGTCACTCTGTCATGCTAGATTATTTGTAAATAGCCGGAGATGTGTAGCTTTTGTGCACAGTGGATATTCACCTTTATATTCAAGCTAGCCCTTTTGGGCTCCCTTGGTAATTATATTCCTTACTTGGAAATGTAAACTGAAAATGGACAATGAAGAATGCAGAGAATATAAATGCATCTGTCTTTCACTTTGCGGCTGTCCTGTCATTTTGTTCTAGTTTAGTGCACTGTGAGCAACGTGACGCGACTTGTGATTCCAGGCAGAAAAGGGATCACCAGAAAATGCTCGGAGTTGACTTTGTCAGCTCGGAAGGCAAAATAGGGAAAGATGTGGTGAGCAGCACTGACATTAGCATTCACACATAGTTAAAACATTCATCCGGGCATTAGGAAGAAATATTAAATGCCTCCTCTAAGTACAACTCCCACTCCTCACCATCACTTTGTTTAGCCCTTTCATAAAAGAAATACTAATCCAGGAGCATGTGTTGGAAACAAAAACTTCCAGTGCTTTGAAGTAACCAGGATGGTAAATCCACAGGAACAGCAAAGAAAAAAGCTTGACATCCCATAGCATAATGTGGAAAAGAAAGCAATCTCAAGTGCCGGAGGTCTTGCTATTCATCTGAAAGTAACACGCTGAGTTTCTAGGAGGAAGAAAAATACAAAGAAACAATCATCTCAAGATGGTCAAACGTTCAGAGAGATCTTGGTAAGAAAAAACATCTTCCCTACTATTGTTTTCCCAATACAAGCTCCCAGCCCTGTTGTGAGGCTTCCCTGGGCCCTACCTGCTCTTGGAGACATCCTCTCAATTTGCCCTGTAACCCATTCGGCAGACAGCCTCCTACATTCCCACGCTGAGCCACGGCCAGCGCAAGAACAGCAAACACAGAGTTGTTTGCTTTCTGTGTATTGTGCAGTCTGCTTCCCTTCACTTAGCCATTGTTTCTTACCCACTCCCACCTCTTCTTTCTGTGCTTCCCCTTTTCTTTAGTGTCCCGCTTTGCTGGGATGTCAGGGATCCTTGCTTCCTCCCATTCACTACGCCAGCAGCAATTCCCAACCTTGACAGTGCTCCCAAACAAACTGTCTTGTAAAAAGGTTGAGGTCAACTCCCAATCGTTTCTGAATAGCTGACCGCTGCAGCTGCCCTCTACCAGCCCATCTGCTGGCAAAACCATTTTTAATCAGTTAATTGTCTTCTTGGTGTCTCTTCACAGCCAAGGGGAGGTGACTTCACAGTCCTGTGACAGCCCACAGGTAAGGCCACCTCTGGCAGAGCTGCAAGCAGAGAGGAGCTCCAGCTGCCCTCATGTAGGACTGGTGTGCATGCCCAAACCACATGCCTCCTTCATGTGATAAATAGGCTTCCTGTGATAAATAAGGAGCGCTTACTGTACATTTGTGTTGGGCCACACTGGTTTCAGCCCTGGAAGAGGTACGCTGGTCCAGGCTGTGTTTCTGCAAGGTACACAGTACCTGCACTCTCCAGCTCAGGAAACTTTGATACTGCTGACTGCCAGAGGTCAGCAACGTGCACTGGGGAAAGCGATGTGCCAGCTAGTGGGTGCTATCTTCCCTCAGCAGGGCTGCAGACCCGCCAGAGGCTGCTGTGAGCTGGTAGCGCCACCTTCATGCTCTTATGCACAAGAAATAACAGCCAGGGCTCCAATAAAAAAAACATTCAACTGCAGGAGATGAAATACATTTGGTTTATTTCTTTCTAAAGTTTGTACATATACATATATCATTATACATATGTGAGATCCTTCACTAGGGTTGCTTGAGTTCAATTACATAAAAATTATTGGGAAGCTTGCAGGCTCTCTGTTGCCCGTAAGCAACATTTATTCCAACTTATAAAAACACAGAGGAACAGAGTAATAGTCAGGAACATGGACACAAGAGAGAAGTCTACTTTATATCTCACAGTTTCAATACATCAAAGGCAAATTATTTGTCTGTATACCGTAGGCTTACTTTATCAGCAATGATAAAATAGAGGAAAATATTTATATACAGTCACCTCAAGTGAAAAATAAAGCAATGTAAACTTAAATTCCAAAATATTATTTTAAATGATATAACAATATCCCCAAAAGTCCTTCTTCCAAGGGGAAGAGGACTGATTAAGTGCCTTCATTTATCAGGAAATGATCATTCTAGTACCAGTTACATGAAGCAGAATAAGGGAGGGCATCCTGTGGTACCTGTAGAAAAGAGTGACAACTCTGCTTCAGGAAAGCATCTCTGTGTAAGCAAGTATTTGTTTGAGTCCTTATGGACATCAGCAGCACGTGGAAACACCTCCCATGAACCAGGGTTTGATTTAAGTCGGCACAGCTCTGACTCTGACCACCGAGAAGCAATATGCTTTTCTGACCATGCATGCACCCAGGGACAGGAAGGAGTGCCCTGGTGGTAGGACAGCCTCGGACACGAGACAATTACCACACCAAAGAGTCAGAGCAGCAAATTTCATGCTGCTGGAAAAGATTTAGTGATTACCTCAAAGCTGCTTCAGAGCAGACCAAGAAGTTACCACAAAGCAGTGAGACCGGGACTGCGTCTCTAGTGTGTTGCATGGAAAACACTCCAGTGAGTCAGTGATGAGAATAAACCGCGTTCAAGGTTATTAGGAAGAAGGTTCCTACACTTGGCAAAAGGGACAGGAGGCTGCCCAGAGGAAAAGTCTTGCAAGGACTGCTGTTGGGCCCAGTAAGGTTAAGTCTGCGCAGAAGAGATCCACAGGGTGTGTGTACACGCATGTGCAAAATGTTTTTTGCACTGCTGCTGCCAGGGGCTACTATTCCCATAGGGGCACCACACCACAGTAACTCAAAATTCAGTGCTCTTTCTCAACCTAAGGGAATACAACGCTGCATCATCTCAGGCGGAGGGCAAGTGCCAGTCCCTAACTGCAACTCTGAACGCAACAGCACTGACCCTCACCTGCCTACTGTGTCACCACGGGAGGCAGGTAACCCAAGGGAGAAGCTCAGAGCCTGAAAAAGGGTTACAAGACCACAACTGACCCAAAGCAAGGTGACGGGGATGTCCCTCTTCATCTCACCCTGAGCTAAAGTCCACTTGCATCTCAGCCCTCCAAGATGTGATCACCCTAGCCATGGTCAGAGCCACTTCACTGAGGTTGCCTGAGTGCATCAAGTTACCTGCACCTTACACGTTTTATGACTCCAGGTAAGAATCCATCCTTAGGCCTTGCTCCCCCTTTACTGGGATAATGCAGATAGTGCTGCTGTTGCACCAACTAGACAGAGCATAATGGGAAAACCCACTGGGCTTCCTCATCCCTTTACCTAGCGCACCAACTTGTTAAAAGGTTGCTTAAACCTCACAAGGGAAACCTCTGGGAGGCAAACAAGATGCCCTAGAGAGATATCCGTCCTGCTGCTCTTCTTTTCCCCTCTGATGAGCCAAACATTCTTCTGGAAATCTGTACAGTTGCAGAAAGAAACCCTCACTACTGCTGTACGGCTGTATCTGCAGGAGACATCACAGGCACCTGTCCTGCTCGGACACTTTTGGACATGATGTCCCCTTGCTGAAATTTTCACAGAGCGAGGTCAACATTTTCAGAAGTAAAGCTGTATATTGGATCCCCAGAGTGTGATTTTCAGAAGAATCAGGCGTGGATGCTCGTGGTGCAGGCATCAGCTGACACCACCAGGGAGACAGCCCAGCGTGTAGCTAGCAGAAAACAGCACCCAGCGATCCTCGCTTCGACTCTCAGGCACGTGCCTTTGCTTTCAACACGCACAACAACAGGCAGCCCCTGGTGGACAACACACGGAGATCAAGGCAGCTCAAGGGATACCCTAAATCTGCAAAAGCTCTGATGACTGTTTAACCTAATTTGAGAACAACTAGAACAACAAGCATCCTAACAAAGTTCGCAGCTGTTTTAAGAGCTTTGACAAAAATAAGCTTCAGAAAAGAATAGCAGGCTTTGGAGTGCTGAGCCACAGAAGCCATACTATACCTATGAAACACGTACACACATCTATAGGCATCACTTAAACACGTTCACCAAGTACTGTAAGCCTCAGATTGTACCTCACGCAGAGAGTATTGATTTTAAAGTTTTCAAACTGCCAAAAAACTCTGTTCTTTTAGCCAAGGTTTAATCCTAGCCTCAAATAAGAGGACATAGTTGTCATGAATATGTACACACAAAACAAGAAACAACAACAACACAAAAAAAGACCCACCCCTGTTCTCATCTTATGGTTTTTCAGGACTCAACAGCACTGAGCACGAGGTTTTCACAAGTGTCTGAGCGGCTTCAGACTTCCACCACCGATAGCTTTTGCCTGGTGAAGTGACAGACTGGGTACCGCAGATCGCTCCATTCCCAGCAAGAGGCTCTGGGGAGCCGGGGGACTTCAGTCAAACACCTCTCTGCAGAGCAGCTGGCTAGCTGCCACACGGCACAAGGCAGAGCTAAAACCTGCCGTGCCTGCTTGAGCCACGGCCCCCTTGCTGTGTTGGTCTAGTTGAGGTGAATTGCACGCAGGACCGTCGCCGCAGAGCGGCTGCTAATTGCGAAGGTTGATGTCAGAGGAAAGTCGTGCCCTTGTAATCTGCAGCACTTTCAGCACATGCACGAAGTGATGTACTTCTCCTCAGTACCTCAGGCCTGTACCCCAGCTGATTCCTGGCACAGACCTAACAGCAGATGCCATGGTAGGTCCCTCACTGTTTAAAAATTTATAACTTTTGCAGAATACTTCACTGCTCAAAGGGGGGTGACAGAAGCTCTGCGGGGCTGACCTATATTTGCTCCTTTTGACCACGGCAGCAAAGTCAGGTCAACAGTGCAGCCTTTGGGAAAGCTGTTGCTTGCGCTTGTTAAGGAAGTGCTCTCATAAATAATTAACCCGAAGCCTCAGTGCAGCTCACAAAACAAACGAGCAAGGTACCTCCAGCTCAGGCAGGGTTGAGAGCCGGCCTCCTTCCACTGCTCAGCTGGGTGTTGCCAACAGAAGGCCTCCAGACACAGCTCCCCAGGACCACCTCTCCTCCTTGCTTTAATTTAAACCAGCCTCTTCACACTGAGGCCGTGACACCCCTGGATGAGGGCGCTGCAGTTGCAAGGGAGAGAAGCAGCTGGCGACACGGACTGGGGCCAGTTCCCTAAGCAGCAGGGCGTACATGGAGAAGGAAGCTGGCATTTCTCACTTCCCCCAGCACTGAGGGCAATGATGGAGAGCACTACTGCCCAGGTCCCAGGAGGTGACCAGACACAGAGGGTGGCACTGGCTTTCCGAGTGTCTTCTTACAGTATCACTGGCTGCATGGGAGATGGGCCCATGCACTGGTGCTCAGCCTGGGGAACGTAGCTGCTCTGGAGGCTGACAAAGCCTCTTCTTGCTGGAGCAAATGCTCAGGAACTCCAAGTAAAGCAGTTCACTATACTACACTTATGCTGCTGGGAGAGATCAGAGAGAGAGAGAGAGGAGAGGAGAGGCCAGGCATACTGCGTGAGCATGCACTAAAAATACCCTCCACGAAGCACAAGCTGGCAACCAGCTCTTTCAAAGAAATTTCTGAGACAGCTCCTTTGGCTTGCCCCTCTCGGCAGCCTAGGCAGCTGACACCAGGACACAAGCTGAGGAGCTCCAGTCATGCTCTGGGGAGAGTGGTGAAACGTGGACTGAAGAATTGTCCCATCAGGGCAGACACAACACCCCAGAGCTGGGGGAGAGCCACACTGGGTCAAGTCCAAACAAGCATCAACCTGCAAGACTGCTGGAGACAAGGTGTTCATGCTGCCTATGCCTCTGCAAAAGCAGATGGTGTTTCTGGATACCATCTCTCTGTGCTTGGGGGGCACTGATTGAAAATGGCATCTTTTTTTCTCTTTTTTCTTTTCTTTTTTTACACAGCTCCCTGAAAGGTTGCAGAATATATGACCTGATTTGGAAACCACCCAAATCCTTGCAAAACAGCGTGTCAAAGTTTCCCCACAGCACAGCACAGGCTGCCTCTGCCGCTGAGATTTTTGGAAAGGAGGCTAGGAATGTCACAAGTGTCTGGTCTGAGTGTGGGAGGGGGACCTTGCATCCATGCAGCGTAACACACAAGGATCACAGAAGTCTGAAACTCTGTCTCGCACTTCCCAGCTATAACTGTGGCTGGAAATACAGGCTACAAACGAGCAGAACGAGAAAGCTGTTCAAAAGGTTATCCATTCAACACGGTACTGCCTCGGAGCAGGTTTTCTCAAGGCAAGATGGGACAGTCAAATTTTCTGGATTTCTGCAAGCATGGAAGGAAAGAGACCTGTTACACAGAAGCAGCTGAGGTGCTAAGATGACAGACAGGAGCAGCTTGACAGAAAAGGAGGAGGAGCTGTCAGACTAACTGCTATAAGGCCAAAATTGATTTAGGGATGGAGAATGCAGACATGGGTAAGCTGTAAGCTGTCTGCAGAGAAGAGCCTTCCATCTTTCAAGAAGAGCACCGCAGTGCAATGCCTCCAGAAATGCAGTGATCATCCTGCCACCTCTGACATTCCCCACCGCCACAACAACCCCCTCACCAAAGAGATGCTCTAACCAAGTGGGAACCCAGCCCCACTCGGGTGAGACAAAAAAGCCTGATGGTTTCAAGGCAGAAGAACAGCCGGCCTATTACGGGAAGGCACTGGAGCTGTGAAAAGTCACCCATCAGTCCAGGTCACAAGGGGCCTCTGGAGGTCAGCGAGCTCAAACTGCTGCACACCGTGCTCCAGAGGAGCCCCTGAACTTGGACAGGCTGCACCCTGGGAGCAGGCAGGATCAAAGAGAAAGCACTTAAGGGATGAGCTGTTACAGCCCTTAGAAAGCTTCTGGTAACCATTTACAAGTGGCTGGCTATAGATGAAAAAGTGTCTGAGTCGGAGTCGCAGATGAACAGCGTTCCCCCACAGCTCCGCTACATTAATCACCCTGCTGGCTGACTTATCTCTCTACATCAATTAAAGACACAACATAAATACTGGATTAAAAAGCTGCAGCCATGTTCACTGGTCCGTGCGTGATTTATCTGCAAGACGCATCCAAACACAAAGCCAGCCCAGAGATTTTCTTCCACGACGCTGCTGAACAAAAATCCCAGCATCCTGCCGGCTTACGAAGGAGAGCGCGGCTTTGGCGTTGGGAGAGTTTTCTCACCTGCTTTGGTTGCTGAGCGGAGGGAGGGAAGGCATCTCTGTGCTTCTCCCTCCCCTCTCTGCTGTCACGTCCAGACCCTCCTGCCGCTCCTCCTTCAGCCGGGAGAGGAGTCCAACACGGAGGGTGAGCAATCAGCATCCCCTCCTCGCTTTCCCCCTCTCAAGACGTGGGGGCAGAGCTTCTGCCCGAGCGGCGGCTTCCAGGTGGCAGGCTGCAGCAGGGAGGAGGACAAGGGAGGGCGATACCTCCCCGGCAGCACCAACGCAAAGGGCTGGCTTGGGGGCTGCATGCTCGGACGCACACTTGCAGTGGCCTGCCAGCTGCAGCTGAGCGAGCGGGCACTGCAAGATCTTATCACTGAGCATCCCGACACAGCTCTGCCCAGGCTGAACGGGGGCCCAAAACAAGCCTCAGGTACCTCCTGCTAACATTCAGCACCCCCAGGAAGCCACAGGCTGCTCAGGTGATACCGAGGTTGGGTGCACGGTGGGGACAGCCAGGCATGCAGGGGTCCAGGGGAGGGCTGGAAATCAGCAGAGGAACCTTACATGCTGCAACGGGGGGCTCCTGAGTCACTGAGGCCAAACACCAATCTCTAATAAAGGCAAACATTCGGCAAAGAAAAGGCAGGGCACCGGGTACCATGCAAAGCCATCTGGCCAGACTCTCCGTGGTGCCACCCAACAAGATGCATCGCTCACACCCCTGGAGAATCTGCACCCACCCTTTACAATAGCATCAAGGGGGGAAGGGAAAAAAAAAAAGCAAATGACAGTACTGCTCAGCAGATGATCCTGTTCCTAAGGGAGTCCAGGAGGCTTAGGCATTCACGACAGGATCTCCTTTTTCTCTTGGCCTCTGAAATGTGCATATTCACATGGGTGGCTGGGACGCCTAGAATTTGTAAAGCAATGGAGCAAAATGACATTAATTAAAACTTGAGCAGAACCTGACAAATTCTCAGTAAACTAATCTGCACGCCTCAACAGTCTCACCGAGACTGCTCCACGTTCAACAAATGTTTAATTGCTAAAAAATGCAGTGAAAAATTGCATTTGCTAAGTACAGATGAGACTTAAAAATTATACCCCGATCCATTTGCAAGTACACCTGGTAATGGAGAATAAATAACAAAAACTGAAAAAAAATCATTTTCGCAGCTTACTTTTTGACTTTTCTGTTATTTCAAATCATCTCCTCTGCAGTGACTTTGAAAACGAATTAACCCGTTTCTGTGTCAAAGCTGGGAAATGCATTTCACAGGATTTTTTTTTTTTTTTTGAGTTCAGCAATTTAACTCCAGTCTACAGCAGCAGAGCATTTTAAAAGCTGAGAAAAAAGTTAAATGTCACCTCTTCGCCTTTTAAAGCGCTGCACTCAGTATCACAAGAGGTTTGCTGGGTGTGTTCCAGGATGCCTCTGAAAAGCTCCTCCAGACAACCCCACCCTGACATCCAAGCAAGGTCCATTTACACATCTGCACCTTTTTTTTCCCTGTTTCTGCTGCATGCTTTCTGTGAAATGCCGTTATCTGAGACTGGACAAGTTTTCTTCTCAAACACGCACTCAGCATTCCCCATATGTCTTTTTTCCCTCTTAGTATAACCTCTCTCTCTCTTCTGATTGTTTGTTTAAAACCACCAGAGTACGATGAACAGCTGCAGGGATCTCCTGGCTCTGTTTCCCCTCCACGAGCTGTTTACCTACCACACACGATTAATTCACATAACCCCCTCCGATAAGCACTGCCGTGCACCTGTCTGCACGGAGTCTCCCGGTGCAGCACGCCCCGGTACAAGAAGGCCTCTCTCTCCTTCAGCAGCAGGAGGACTGCACGCTTGCTCCACCAAATGCCAAACGCGTGTGCCCCACCATCACACACGGAGTCAGTCCCATCTGATTCTGCTGCAACTGCAAGGATCGATTCGCTTCAGCACCTCTTGGCATCTGAGTGCATGACATCCTTTGTTGCAGCCCACGGCGAGCACAACATCGGGAGCGATGCTGCATGGTGGTCCTCATTGGGGAGGCAGGTCATGTGGTGCCTGTTAGGGTCCCCCTCTCTTTGATTGCTCCCTTTTCTGCCCACTGAACTGGCAGTTCAATAAGCTGGGCTAATTGGCTTGGACCCTTTGGGAAGTCTGGCAGAGCACAAAATCCCATCAGATGGTAATTTTTTTTGATGTGTGGTCCTACACCGTTCAGGCTGGAAATTCCAGCACATTTCTAAACAGTCCTTGCATTGATCTCGGCATTTCTCTATACATTACAAATTATATCTATCAGGACGGCTACCCTGCGCCAGGCCCAACAAAAATAACAGCAACAAGCATTTCTCAGCTGGCCCTGAATGTTACCTCTCAAGGCGCTTTGTGAGAAAAGCCAGAATGGTTCAACTACTCTGCAAAGGGGATGGGTGAGGCAAAGAGGGAAAGACCTGTCCGAGCTCACACAGCAGGCCAGTATCAAATCAAGAGATTAAAACTGAGCGTGTAAAGTACCAGGTGAGCCTGTGTTCTCTGCAGTACCAAGCTGCCCCAAGTCGAGAGGGGCTGGGAAACAGAAAAATGATCTCTGCATCATCTTGATACTCCCCTGACCCCTGTGACTCAAGACTGCCAAACATCCCCAGGACCTGCGGACCAAGCATGGCTTTGAGGTATGGAAAGCTCTGCCCGTGGTGGCCTCTCCCTGGCCTCTGCCTCCCTCTGAAAGCCTGAAGTGGGATATGCTGGAGCTGCAGGGCAGGCTGGCTCCCCGCAGGAGGAGGATAGGATCTGCCAAAGCTGAGGCAGCCCTGTGCTGGCCTCCAGGCATGGAGGAGCCAGGAGGGCATCAAACCTGGCCTTGAGCAACCACACATCTGTACCATCCTCCAGTCTGCACCAGCCTCTTCCACCTCTGTATGAACTAAAGCAGGGAAACAAATAGCTGAGGAGAATCCCTTTCTGGAGGGAAAAGGCAAAGTGCACTGTCACTATCAGAGAAATTGCATACATCTGCACACACCAACACGGGAACTCCTGGGAAGGGGAGCATCGGGGGACAATGTATCATAAGGCTCTATATAGCAGCTAAGTGAAGAGTGTATAGTTAAAAACTACACAGAGGCCCTTTGTCTTTAAACGCAATGCCAGTGGCTGACATCCTCAGCAGCCACCGCTGCAACCCAGGTTCATCCCAGCCGGGTAACTCCTCATCTCCCTGATCACAGAGACACGACAGGTTTGGATACCCCCCAGCCTGCTAACTCAGGAGAAGGCTCTTTGCTTGGAAAGAAGCAAACCAACGATTCCAATGCTGTCATCCCAGCATTGCCAGAGATTTCCAGGTTGCATTCCTTTGCCTTTGTGGGTCCAGGGTCAACGTAGGAACAATAAGCAACAGCGACTATTTACCGTAGCACCCACTGCTAATTGCCAGTACCAACACGCTCTGCGCTGTCAGGAAACCAATGTTCCCAGCACCCTAGACTCTGTCCAGCCCTCTGCAGCTGCCCGTTTGCACAAAATTTCTCACAGCTACAGCTCACATTCACAACACTGCAGCATTTGTCCAGTTACTTTTCCCACCCACCACGTAAATAAAGTGACAAGTGACTTGAGAGATGAAAGCCACGTGCCGATGGGAGGAGGTAAACGGGGAAGAGACAGAATACACGTCACAGCGCTCTACCCCTCCCCCAGCTCCTTTAAAAACAGAACACAAAAAAGTCCCGATGCTTCAATTGCTAAATGATAAATTAACAAAGCAAAGCAGGAGCAAAGACATCTCCCACAATCTGCACAGAAACAGCAAAATATACAATAGAAAATGTCACTAACACCCCATTCAGGCAGATGCACTTAATTTTGTGAATGACAGGTTATTAAATGGAAAAATTTTGACCACCGGTACTTTGCTGCATGGCTGTTCCCCTAGCTATCACTTCCGCCCTAAGTGACCTTCTGCTTAATGCTGGGTGTTTCTGGCCTGTAGTCCTTCCTCTCCGAGACATTGCGCTTCACCTTGGCACTGACTGGAGACTCCTGGTTGAGCGACGGACTTGAGTGGGATTTCTTCAATCCTGGCGCGTCGTTCTCGCCTCCGCTCAGCAGCTCCTTCACCCCTTCTTTCAGGAGGCCAACGTAGATCTCGTAGCGACTTTTCTGGGAAGTGAAAAAGAAAGGCCCGAATCAGTCTAGGAGAAATTCTGCAGAAGCATTTTTGAGAGGCCGTCTAGGTAACATAATGGTTTCAGCTGGCCTTGAAAGCTGGGAGTCTAATATGGATGAGAACAATGGTGGCTAATGTAAACTACACTGTGCAAAAAGGATTTCAGGCAGGCTGTGCCTAGGGATGCTGTGCAATTTAAGGCACTCAGTTCTGCAGCATACAAGTCCCAGTGCTCTGCTGAATGGTGGCTCTCGCCTAGCAGAGTGCCTGGTGATTTCTGAGTAACAACACCAAGCAAGAGCTTGCTGACCTTAGCCATGCTGAGTCACCTCCTATGCTCACATACACTGAGGCGTTACGTGCCTGAAGAAAGCATGGAGTTAATGGGCAGCAAAATGGACTAAGGGACAACAAGAATCGTGCTCTGGCTGGCTACATCTCCCCCCTGCAACCCTCCACTCCCATCAGCGGGTCCTGCTTTTCTGAATTCAGCCTAAGGGGTAGAAACCAAAGCAGAGTCCTTTTAATCTAAAACTGTTCCAGCTCAGCCACCACTGAGCCCTTGAGACGATGCTTTGAGAGGGAGAAGCAGATGAGAGGGATATGAGAGCAGCAGGGAATATTCATTCCCCTGACAGGACAGCTAATGATGAACGATGAAGGGTGCTCTCTGTCCAGACACTTTTATTTTCTTCGCTTTACCATGCCCCATTCCTGCTTGCTCCTGTTCCTTCTCTGGAGTGGAGCTTTCCCCTTCCAATGGGAAGACTTTGCTCTAATGTGTCACGGTAACACCTTTCTGCACAGAACATCTCAGCAAACAACAAATTGAAGCTGGATTAACAAAGGAGCACCGCAGGGCCTCAAAATCATTACCTGGGGCAGGAGGTGTTGGGAACAGAGCAACCCACCCCTTGGCATTTGTTCAATAACCTGACCGTGACATAACCACTAAAGACATAATGCAGGCATTGTAACTAAGGGGATCTCAGTGGGATAGGGGCTGGCAAAAAAGAAAATATAAATATTTCCACTGAAAACAGCTGCCAAACTGTTATGTTCCTGACTAAGCAAAAAGTGCTTAGCGAAAATTCTTCCAATTTGTAATAAAATAAAAAATACCAGGTAATAATACTTATTTACAGGCAAAAAAAAAAAAGCTAAAAGCTTTATAACTGCTTTGAAGAGTGGAATATAAAGGAAAAAATGAGAGAATGTGACTGTGTTTCCAAAAAGTCCTTTGAATAAACAAGACCACATAGAGGAGGATCATAAAAGAATACACCTAAAAAATAAACAAAAAGCATCCTTATCAACTCCGTATCTGGAGCTCCAGAGACAAAGGCATTAAGCAGGTAAGATGTGTCATTCAATATGAAAGGAAATGGAGAAACAGCAGGCAGAAATCTGACAATGCACTGGGCTGATGAATGATTCATCACACAATGAACGGTACACCTCTGCAAAAAAAAGAAGCCAGGACAGTGCTCTAACCCTGGTATCAGCATAATATTCATCAAGGGAGAGAAGAACATACTGCTATATGGAATTTTATTTGTTAGTCCAGTAAAAACACTGCTGGGGTCACAAGACCTAGCAATAAGAACAGAAATCCAGGACCAGTTTCTTCCCTGCACTTCTGTCAGTGGCCATTTTACCTTGGGCTCTGTGGGCTCATGATGTCTCAACTAAGCAATGCATCTGAAAGTTTCTCAATTGATTACAGCTGCAAACTTGCTCTTTTAATGATCTGACATTTGAAGCTATGTACTCAATTTGGTGGAAATTTTTCCTTAAAAGAAAGCAATCTGGAAAATTCTGTCAAGAAAATAAGACACGGAAATTAAAAATGTTCTGAAGCTTTTTCGATTTGAAGACAATGTATGTACTGTACGCATTTCTGAAGACTGAATGTATGTAATGAAGATGAGATGAGACAGCCATCCATCAAATTCCTGGCTTCACCTCTGACTGACAGTGCTCGAAACATCTCTCGCTCATAACTTTGCCATCCTGAGCAATCATAACCTGGAGTAGCACTTTTTCAGACAACAAACAAAGAGGAAGCATTCTTTGCTTGGTTTTTACAAGCAAAAGCACCAGCAAGGAAAAGTGATCAAGGACACATCCCTGAACAAGGACCGGGCAACTCCTTGTTCACCTCCCCTCACAAGGAAATGCCATTGCTTGTATTACATCAGGAATAAGAACGAAGGGAACTCAAATGGTTGAATTAAAAGAAATTACAAGATCCTACTGAAAAAGAAATCTGGCTTCTTCCTGCCTAGTGGGACTATGCTGCTTCCTTTGGAACTAACAGGTCCTTTTTGATGTGCTCGGGGATGTATTGGTCTGGCCCTTTGTACATTGATGAAAGCTCTGGCCTGCAGGCTCTGCCTGAAAGAGACGAGTACAAACTACTGCCTCACCTGCCTCTTGTCCTCTTGCTGTAACCTCGTGCAGCAAAGTCTATCATCAGTTCCTCGCTGATCCTGACTGCGCTTTATTCTGAAGGAAAGGTGAGGGAATTCCAAAACCGGTAGAAAGTTTCCATTCAGGATTTTTGTATAGAGCTTTTTTTTCCCCCCCAAACTTCTGAACTGATACTTCAGCATGGTCTGTACAATCTGTGCCAAGTGTGAAGGTAATTCAGCACTGCACAGCAGCACCTTGAATCACTGTCTCACACCCAGTTCAAGTTGGTACCACCATTTGCCTGCTTAGACAGGCTTTCCTTGCAGTGCTGGTCACAGATTTGAACCATGCAGCTCGACTGCTGTTCAAGGGTCTCACTAGGGGAGAAGATATCTTTTGTTTCCTGTGCTATACTGCTTCTGCTTTGTCCTGAGGAATGTGAGACGTAATTCTCTAAATAAAATTGACAGAAAACAAACATACACACACAACAACCTCTTTCTCTTATCAGTCTTTCCAAACCATCAGACACTATAGCCTACGTTTCGTCCTAACTCATCGTGCTTCCAGGAGTGATAGAAAATAAACTGCCAGTCAAGGGCCGAAACCCAAAAAAAACTATTTTGCTCTCCTAAGTTGCACAACACCCCTATGGAGGGCAAGCGTGTGGCTTAAGTGCACATGTGAGTGCTGAGTCCAAAATTGAGTATGCCATTGATCACAGCCCTTTTATCACTGCTGTTCAGCCAGCTATCACATTGGTCTGGCACAATTTTGCTTTTGTAAACCCATATTGATTATTGTTAGTCATCTCCTTGTCTGTAATGTTTTTGGAAGAGATTTCCAGGAGAATTTGTTCTACCACCTTTTACCTGGATTGAGAAGAATCTATGCAGCCTGTAGTTCTCTGAACCTCACCCTTTCTGAAGATAGGAATTTATTTTCATCCTTTCCTCAGGAACCTTCCCTGATTACCAGGATCTTTCAAAGGTAAACGAGAATGGCCTCCCAATTACATTATCCTGCTCCCTCAGAGCTCCACTCATTGGTATGACCATCAGATCCCATAGACGTGTGTGTATCCAACTTAAATTATTTATTGCCTTTGTCCTCATTCCCCAAGAGTAAGTCTTCCTTGCTCCAGATTCTCCCATTGGGCTCATGGTCTTGCAATTGCTGAAGGCTAGGCTAGTCTTACCAGTAGAGACCTAGACAAAGAATACATTGACTACCTTGGCCTTTCCCTTTTGTGACCAGGTTCCCTGCTTCATAACAGGCTCCAGCTAGGATGCTTATTTTCCCTGTTTGTTCTGCTGCCAACATACCCATAGAAACCTTTCTTCTTGACCTTCACACCTTCTGATAATTCAACTTCACTTGGGCTTTGACTTCCTTAAACCCAACCTCACATGCTTGGACAGTATCTCTATATTCCTCCTATGTCATTTGCCACTGCTTCCACTTCTGTACATTTTTATAGTTGATTTTTTTCAGGAGCTCTCTGTTGATCCATGAAGGCTTTCTGACACCTCTGCCTGGTTTCTGGCTCATCAGGGTAGAGTGTTCCTGAGCTTGAAGGAGATGATACTTGAAAACTGACCAGCTCTCACTGAGCCCTCTTTCCCCCAAAGCAGTATTCCATAGGAGTCTTCCAAGCAGTTCCCCAACGTCAGCTCTCCTGAAGTTCACAGCTGTGATCCTACTCTTTGATTTGACAACTCCTTACAGGATCCTGAAGTCCACATCTCATAGTCACTTGCTGCCATGGTTGTCCCTGGCTTTCATATTACCAAACACTTCTTCCTTATTCATAAGTAAGAGGTCCGGCAAAGTGCCTTTCCTTGTCTGCTCCTCGACCACCTGTGTTAAGAGGTTGTCACTGCTCTCCAGAAACCTCCTGGATTGTTTGCACCCCGCTATGTTGTCTCTCCAGCAGATATCATGGTGGTTGAAATTGCCCAGGAGAACAAGGGCCTGCAAACACAGGGCTTCTCCCAGAGGTTAGAAATGGCCTATCAGACAACCAACACAATGTCACCCGTCTTGGTGTGCACACTAATCTTGACCCACACGCTCTCAGCTGGCTTGTTACCCTTCCCTAGGCGAGGCTTCACGTGATCCTGCTGCTCAACCACATTAAGGATGACTCCCCCTCCGCTCCATCCATGTCTGTCCTTCCTAAAAGGCCTTTATCCATTCGTGGCAGCACTCATGCTGTGTGAACTATCCCATCAAATATCTGTGGTCCCAACGAGATTGTAGCTTGCAACTGCACACAGATCTCTAATTTACTCTGTTCATTTCCCATGCTGTATGCATTAGCGCACAGGCACTTCAGAGGCACCTACCTGTACTGATTGCTCAAAAAGGGTATAGGAGCTTTCCCTATAATGTTGTCCTGGGGGCACTTAATTATGTACTATGTGTGAGATGAACCTGCTTTAGCCCTGTTTTGTTGATTATGAAGTCTTTCTTCTTCACATCGTTGTGTACTCTTCGCTTACCAGCCCTTTCCACCACCTCCTCATTTGATTGTTTATCAGATCATTTCAGATATGTGGGATGTGGAAAATCAAACTGGCCAACTGTGCTCCCTTCACAAAACAGCAGGAACACATCTCAAGCTCACCATATGCAACAACAGCAGCCCAGAGCTACAGCAAAATCAAACGCACAACGAGGGGCTACAACCTTCCTCTGCAACAGCAGAAGTACACAGCCAGTCAGCCCAGGAGCAAAAAGAGGCCCTCCAAAATAATAATAATAATACATATAATACATGCTGAGAGGCTTACTTCAGCTCTGAAGGCTTATATTACCTCCACCATCTCCTTTGGTGGTCCCCCTGACTTCTTACCTGAATGGAGTTTCACTAAGCCACAGCCTTAGAACTGTTTGTATGTCTGGGGAATGCAGGAGAGAGCTCTGAGCTTTTCAGTCCAGTAAAACACACACCCTTTGCCCAAGATGGAGAAGAGAATACCAGTTACAGCCTGAATGGAAACCACAGAAGTCCCTGCTCCCACACTCCTCTGCTCCACTGTCAAATTGGTGTGCTCATTCCCATGAAGAATTCTCTCCTTCCAGGCAGAAGGCAGCTGTCTCTATCAACAGTTGATTAAGGGACCTTTCTCTCTGCAAACACAGCCAATAAACTTTAATCTCTTGGAACCTCTATGGATCATAACAGAAAATACCTCTGCTCTTCCTTCAGTATGTGGATATTCCTTGTAAGGCAGTGCCTGCCTTAAGATCTGTTCAGATCCAAGGCAACAATGACTTGCAGTTCTGTGGGAAAATGCTCAAAGGTGCAGCCATGAAAAACACCAGCCATCTGCTGGGCTGCCCAACCCTTCCCACATAGCCCTACAACGTGGCAGACGCAGTGAAAGATAAAAGCTGCTGTCAGAATCTCAGAACAACGTCCCCGTACAGCTGCCTAAATTGCATCAGTCACTCCTGTGATCTTTAATTCTACCCTTCACCTGCTCATCCTGATGTCTAGCTCACTGGTAGACAACACAAATAGCTCTCAAGAGGCACGTCTATGACATAAGTTTTAGAAGAGCTGTTCCTTCAGAACATACCAATGCAAGATAATTATTATGATCTGCATTACTCTAATTCCAGGTAAAGACTGGAGTCCCACCACAGTGCACAACACACAGTCTTACAACATGAGACAGTTCCTGCCTAAAAACCTTATCATGTCTTCAAAGAGATAAAACAGGCAAGGACAGAGGGTCATGTTTTTCCATTTTATAGATAAGGAGCTAAGCCCACAGCCAAATTCACAGGAAGTCTTTATCAAAAGAAAGAACCACATCCCAACTTCTGGGATTGCTGTGACATATCTCTCAAAAAAGCACATCCTCCTCAGTGGGTAAAGGTGAAAAATGAAGAACTCCTGGATTGTATCACAAATACAAGACCAGCTCCATCCACACCTAAAAAGTAAAAGCAATAATGTTTCCCATACATACCTCAAACTCCAGATAGTGGTCTTTCAGTTTGTAATCATCTACTTCCTTTCCTTTCAGCTTCTTGTCAGGAGGGTAAGAGCGATGTTCAGCAAGCTCAGTGGAGATCTGCTTCAGCTTAGCTTCATGAGATTTCAGCTGTTCATCCTTCAGAAACACGAGGCACATAAATTACAGAATATAAAATATTCTATAAGCAAATGGAAGTAAACTGAGATCCTTTTGCAATAACAAGTAAGTTCTTTCTTTCTTTCTCTTTACTAATTTTAATTAGATTGATCAGGCCTGTTTTCCCAATCCCCTGTCCCCAACAGCTCTCTCAAAGGCATCCAAGCAAAGTGGCCAACTTTGCAGAAAAACTCAGCAGTGAGCAGATGCCACTGGAAGGATAGCAAACCTGTCATCCCTTGCCTTGCTGGGAGCAACGGAAGCAGCTTGCTGTAGAGCATTACTGACAACATGACACTTCTGCTCTAATACATTTTTGGCAAATTAATTAAGGCTGTTACACAGAGTCAGACCGAGGGCAGAATGAGACAGGCAGAGACCCTGCCTCAGGTCTTTGCAATATAAAAGTAGCTCCTTACAGGACAGAGAGGACAGGGTCCTTACTTCCATTTCTATGCTACTGAACGTCTGTGTTTTCCTTTTGTTCAGAACAATGCAACAAATCCAGGAAAGGAAGGGTTGTCCTCTCCTAAAAAGGTATCTCATTTTGCTAAGCTGCTACCAGCTTTTTTTCCCCACTGTGCAGTTGGAGAGAATGAGGAGCTGCTACTCCCTCTTTCTAGGCAATTTCCTTTATCATAATCCCAGGCCCACTCACTTCCTCCAGTCCATCTGTCAGCTAACCTTCCCTCAGCTCAGAAGGTTTCCAGCTCCTGCTGCATGGCCTTCTGGCCATCTCTAGGCTTGGATCTAAAATTATGTTTGATTTAGGTAAGTCCAAAATATAGACACAGTCATGCAACCCTCAATGACTTAGGCAGAGTCATAACAGCAGGTAGCGCCCAGCTCAGCTAACAAATATTTACCTAGCCTCAGAAAAGGGGACTGCTGCCAGTAGTTGTCCCCCAGTGGTGTGGATGTGCAGCTTGCAGCTTCAAGCCTCTATCAGACTTCTCTGCAGCGCACTGAGTCACACCAAGGACTAAGCCTTTTAGCTCACTGAATTGGAGCTGCAGAAAAGAGCAGAACGGGGAAAACTTCTACAGAGGACAACAGCTGATTCCCAGCTAATCTTGTGTTTCACCTTTTTTTTTTTTTTGTGCAAGAAGACCATAGAAGGAAATATGTGGGATAATTTGCCTCCGCCTATACATGGGTGGGTTCGAACTGATCTCTACTGACTGCCAAAAATCCTTGTTGCTGTTAGTAACTACCCTGGATCTGCTGCTTTTTCTTTAAGTATCCAATCACTTCTTACTTCGTGATAAATTGCTGGTCTCAGTGACATCCTGTTGCAGTGAGTTCTCCAGTCTGATGACAGGAGGTCTTTGAGAAGCCATTAATTTGGCACTTGTAATTTCCAGGGTAGCAGCCCTTTGGTGTTTTTGTGTGTGCAGGCACACCCTCAGAAAGAAGGCACACAAAGCTACTAGATCCTTTCTACGCTGGTTGTTCCTTTGCATATAGTTTTGTCACATCCCTCTGGACTAACCAAGATCAGACACTGAAAGCAAACTCGTTACAATGATCTTGTGCAACCTGTCATGTCCACCACCCTCTCTCCCTTGCCCATGTTATGTTCTCAAGGCATCCTGACTTCCGTCTGACTGGGAAAAAGCCCCCTGAAGAAGTACTGTGCATCATGATTCAGTCCACAAAATCCTAAACAGCAACCAGAGGGATTTGACAATTCATATTTTTTGGTCTGCCAAATGAGAAGCAGCCTGCTGGCAGCTTTTCCACACTGACAGATAAAAGCAGACATGTTTCTGCTTGTCTTTGAATTTATCTGCTTTGAACACTTAACATTCTTCTGCCTTTAGCTAAAACAGCTTATCTTATTTCACTTTTTCTGTCTCCTCTTCTTCAAGACACAAACCACAGGGCTATATTCTATTTTTTCCCTTTCCAGATTAAACAGAAACAGTGAGACTAGGAAACAATGTGCTAAATGGAACAATCACACAGAACAATGATGAGTAAAAAGGCTTTTTTTGGTGACTGGGGGTAAATTATTGAAACCCCATATCAGTATATAAAAAGTATGTATGAGTAAAAGGACAAGTTATTATTATCCTGTATGAGACATGTTTTAAACTTTAACCCAGAATAGAAGATAGAAAGTCGGTCACCACATCACAAGGAAAACGGCTATTGCCACAGAGAGGGAAAAAGCAGGGGCGACATAAAAACACCCTCTTAGAGAAATGCAGATTATGAGATAATGGTTTCTAAGGAGTGTTGCTAAGCTATGAAGATGGCAGGAACGCATTTAAGAAGCAATCCAGCATGAAGAGATGACTAAAAGTTACAGGATTTTATTTGTAAAATTATATACCTAGGGCTGGGATCTATCCCCTCTGCCACTCTGTCAATCTGATTGACACAATCAATAGTGGGTTCCTGTCAATGCAGGAGGAACTGCAGGCATTCATCACATCAGAGTACACAGAGCTGTAGGTTCAAGCACCAGGCAAAGCCAGTTTGAAAACAGCAAAAGTAGGTGTTTGTTCACGCAGGAAGTAATAGATGTGTGAAACTCCCTGCCACAGGTTGTTGTGGAAAATAAAAGGTTATATGATCACAAGGGAAGACCATGGATGCTCAGGTAAGAGACAGCTGATAAATAGAAAAGAAGAAATCCCTCAGCTGATAAGGATTGAAGTCTGGAAAAGTATTATGGGAAAAATATAATTCACGTTTGACTGATGAAATCAGCTTTCGCCCTTTATCACCCCAATAACCCAAACACTCAGGAATACATGCGTTTCTTTTGAAACAAGTGGCAATAAACCCTCAAATTCATAAAATCACCAGCCTGATGGTATTTGAAATGTCCTCTGCAGAGCTATATCCGTGGAATGAATATCCTGTATCTAGTACTAGGCACACTAGTGATTGTTTCTTTCCTTTGGAAATATAAAAGAATTATACTCAAGTCTTCTCCTCCTCTCCCGCTCTCCCGCTACTTAAAATCTTGGCTCAGGAAACAAGCAGAGATTTACCCTGCTAGCAGACATCCACGCAAGCCTATTTCTCCTACAAATACCAGCACTGACAGGAACAAAAAGTAAAGAACCACCTTCCAGGCCCAAGCCAGTCAGAGAAATCTCCATCACCTACCCTCCATATAAAAACAGCTCACCTGAGATAGCTTCGTTGTGGTAGCTGGCAGGAGTGGGCGACTGAACTTCTTCTGAGAGCCAATTGCTGCTGGAAACGGTGGTGCAGAGAAGACAGCAGCCACACAGTTAATCTTGTTGATCCAGGTCTGCATTTCTTCTTGGCTCCTGGGAAAGAAACACATACTGAGAACCTGTTGACTCAGCCTCCTCTCCATCTTCGCTACCCCTTCAATGGCACTTTTGAAGTGAGAATATGAACACATTTCAGTCTGATGAGTCTTCTGGCTCTTGTGAGCAGTTAGTGTCTATAACTCACCCTAACATGCATCTTTTCCTAATCCAAACCAAGTGACACAGGAAGCAGAGGCAGAAAATGCCCTGATGCAGATGTGTGTCCTAAGGTCTCAGCTGTTCTGTACCCAGCAGATCTCTAGGAGGTTTCATGTGGATCTCAGTAGAAACAGGCTAATGTACAAAACTATGAACAGGTTTTTAATGCCAGAAGCAAAAGGCAGGTCATCTGTTCTGTCTGGATATCACAGCCTGAAGAACTTAATCAAATTACTCTTGTATTAAGTACTAACTTTGTTTCTGACCAAAGTGTATCTTCTAGAAAGACATCCGGCTGGGTCCTGATGACATCAGGAGCCAGAATCCAAGACTGCCTTCGGTCATTTGTTAAAATGATTAATCACCCTGACTGTTAGAAGTTTGTGCCTTGTTTCCAAATTGAATTTCCTGCAGCTTCAGCTTCCAGCTGCTGCATCTTGTTATGCCTTTCTCAGCTAGATTAAAAAGGTTCTTAAAACCTGATCTTTCTTTCTCATGAACTACTTGTGCACTTTAATCAAATCACTACTTAATCTTATTTCTGATCAAATAAACAGATTGAACCTCTTAAGCCCCTGCTTTAACTTGCCCAGGCATGAATTTACCCCTCCTAAAGAACCGCTTTCTTTCCTGAACTATTGGCACAAATCAAAAGAGAGCACTTACTGGGCTTGGAAAAGCAGGACCCTCCAATCTGCTGTTTTAAGCTTGAGGACATTGGGTTTCTTCTCATAGTCTGTTGCCTTGGATGCCAGCGCATGATGCACGCTAACTGCATTCTTCAGATCTTCCTCCGACAAAGCCTTTTCTGGCTTGTACTCATCCTACAGGAATTAACAAGATAAAAAATGGCATCTTATTTCTCCATGTGCTACTCCTCTTTCCTTAACCTAAGAAAAAATCTTGTTGCATAGTCATGAGAAGTACCAAAGTATGGGAACTGAATGCAATATGACTTGAGCACTTGCCGTTCCCACTAGTTTTTAAATCTCCTTTTTTGGTTTTGGGTGGGTTTTTGTTTTGTTTTGGCCTCTTCGCAAGGGAGAAGTAGTTCTGCTACCTGCCTTACAGAAGAGAGGTGAACAAGGAGTATCTGATTATCACAGCTACAGACTATTTGTCTTCACTTCAGGAATCCTCCACGGACAGCTCTCCAACTCCACTACTCAGCTGCTAGTTCCTGCTTGAGTTCTCAGCTCCCACTGCTCAATTTTTGTTTTTTCTCAACTATCTTTGTACTTCCTTCTAGATAGGCCCTCAACAGCAGAGAAGCCTTCCTATCAGTCTCCACAAAGCAAATATAGCAACATCGTTTAAACCTCTCTTTTGCTATGCTACCAAGGAGGCATGATGCTAGCAGTGACTGCTGTGCCAATGCATTGACAGCTTTATGACCCAGCACCATCACACAGCTTCTTTGCACATCTGCAGCCTTTATTGCAGAAACAAAAAGGAACCACCCTGGGTGACTGGGTCAGCTCCAGGTTACATCACGTTACACAGTCTCTTTGCAACCACAGAGCTGTATGTCCTGCAGGAGGGGATAGCTCCTCTGGGCAGGGTCTGCAAATGACAACCACAGTATGGTCCTGACACGGCAACAGTACCACTCCTAACAGCAAATTATGAAAAACAGGGACACAAACTCCTCTATGTTGCCATTATAAGACTGGAATATCCTGAGCAACAGGAGCTGGGTGAGTGGTGTAGACACGAGTTCAGATTAAGGCCCACCTGACTATCAATGTTTTTCTGAATATACGGAAAGCCAGCAGCTTTAAGGAAAAAAATCACTCGTCAGCAATGCTGCACCTGTAAAAATAATCACAAAATTTCTTAGGGAGAGGCCAAAGCAGCCTGCAACTGTCTCTACTGCTCTCTCCTTTGATATATCACAGAAATCAGTCTCATCTGAAACACCCACCAAGGGAGTGGGTATGATGGCTGCAACACTCAACAGTAATTCCCTGCAGGTGTCATAATTATTGATCCCTTCACTTGAACACAAGAGTGATGAGGCCAGGTTTAGCAGACAACAGACTGCAGAACACAAAACATGCACAGGGACAACATTAGCTTAAACACCCGGAGAGGTACTCGTCCTGGAGAAGAGCTGTTTGACGTGCAAGAATTGATTTAGAGGGCTTATCTGGTGGTGCACAGGCAGAGGCTGCAAATGGAGGCAATTAGACCACTGCTAAGGGCATCGGTGCTCTCACCAGTGAGATGCTGGATTTGCCAGGGCCTCTCCAGGATGTGTTTCACCATGGACAACCTGATGCTTGGACATTTCTCCAACACACCAGGGAGGAGACAGCCTACCAGCAATATCGTCACTGCAACCACTCCGCTGGGGGACAGGCAAGGGCACCACCCACCGCAGACCCATGGCAGGACTAATGGCAAGGCACTGCTCCACAGGTGGCCAAAGCACAGCCTTCAATCCAGCTGCCTGTGACAAATGAGGGTTTCAAGGTATGGTAGAGAGCTAAGCCAAATGCCTCTCCCCTTTCATAGATGGGTCCCAGCAAGTTTTGGAAGGATCTTCAGATCACGATGTACTTCGCCTGCTTCCATTCAGGGCACTCCTAAACCTTCTTCACGGAAAATTTGGGAAAGTCCCTAGCCAAAGGGCAAGAACTGCAGGAAGCTGTCCAACACCTGGCCCAGCCCGATCTTGAAGATGAAGGAAGCAAACCCCAAGGTCAAGCCCCCTGCATCATGGGTACCAAAGCTGATTTCTTTGGTAGTAGCTTTGGGGTAGATGACTGGCTTCACTACCCAGGGGCACTGAGAAAATTCAAGGCCAGGAAATGAACTTAGATCCCAAAAGCATGCGTGATATTCTGGCTTTCCTCAAATTACTGCCGTGAGACATTGACAGCTATTGCTTTGCTTGGTGTCTCCCAGCCTTCTCTGTGAGACGAATCCAACAACCACAACTCACTCTGGTGCCTAACCCTGCTCCAGAACAACTCCACATTTGGGCAGCCCCAGAAGCAGCCCTGACCCAAACCCCTCCTTATCAAGGGAAAGAGTTCAGGATAATCCTTGCTAATCCTGCTGGATCCGCTGGCTGCCATCTACCTTGACAGCTGGGGCTCTGCCAGGCTCTCCACCAGCACTGATCGGCATACCGGAAACATCTCCGAGGACTTGGCCAGCCTCAGAGAAAGTCGGAGGGATGTGAAGGCGCTGTCAAAATTCCTCCCCTAAGGCCTCCAAGCTCTTCGTAACCGGCAGGGAATGCTCGGGGCGCGGGAACACCCCTGTCTCATATGGCTTCAAGGACAGCACATGCTCTGGAGTGCTGGTGTCAGCACAGAGGTGGAGCTGAAAGGAGAGGCAGCTCACTAAAGTTAGACCACGGCAGCGGCAAGAAATATATGAGGAGCCAGAAAGGAAACGCGACCCCTGCATTGACTGAGGGCTGCTGCAAGCGCTGCACACCACACAAGTACAGGCTGAATTTGTCTAAGACTCCCAATGAACGACTTTCCCATTTTCTGCTGACCCAGAGTCAGCGTGTTTCTGTATCCATTTTTGATAGACCAAAGAACGGCAATGGGTTTTTTCATCAGCCAACGTACCCGTGGGTGGATTTCTCTGCTCAGTTGCATGTGACAGATGCAAAATTATTTCTTTCAGAAAGTCTTGTCACTGATCTCTTTACATCATTATGGCTTTTTTTTCCTCCTCTCTCTCTTTTTAATTTAATGGAGGAACCACGTTGGAGAAAAGTTACATAAAAATACTTGAAATCCCACATTATAAGGTGTATAAGATGTTACAAACCTCACAGCAGAGCTGAAACATGTCGCCCGTGTCGTGCCCTGCCTGCCCATAAGCAATTTCAAGCAAGGAGGTGAGGTCAGCCTCGTGTCCTCTCCTTACAAACCTCTCGTCTGCATGCACATCACATCCCATGTCAGTCTAGAGAACAGACATTCTGTCAAGCTCCTACTTTCCAATTTCCTCTTGCTATAAACAGAGGGCAGGAAATTAACCTTGGCCTGAGGATGTCCAGAGTCAGGGCGAACATCCCAAACATGTCAAACTTCTCATTTTATATAATATTGTGCAGGCATGTTTAGTTGGCTAATTGTGATAGCTTCCACTGAGCCCCTCCGGTGGCTTCTGTGCTCACTAATTCAGAAACCATCTCTCTCAAATCACTCATTAAAAAAAGAGAAACAATATGCAGCACAGTAATTAGCACTGGAGCACTTCCAATTGAAAAAAAAAAAAAAAAGTAAGCAGAGACCAGACTGCCCAGATAAACTCACCTGTAAATCTCAAATGATCACCATTTAAGGAACCACTCTTGTGTATGGTCTTTGACAGCAAAACAAGGCAATGTAGACAGGGATGCAAACAGAACGAAAAGCGAATCAGGCCCACACTACCCAATGGGGGAATCACAGCTGTTAATATTTATACTGGAGTAGTGTCTTGAGGAAACAGCTGAGCTGCAGATGAATACAGAAAGCAATAGTGCAGAGGCTTGTATGTTTGTGTGCGTACAGCACCTAGAACAGTGAGATTTCTCCCTCCTCTGCTTGAATAGCACTCGGTGCAATGAAACTATCATCACAGCTGTTCCCTCCACAGATGTACAGATAATGAGAGAAAGAGGAAAAACTTGTGTGTGCGTGCACCGTGCCCAGTAGCACCACATAATCAGGAGAGAAGGGAAACAGCCATGGAAATCCCTTGCCCATGACGACCACCAGAGTTCGGGATTTCTACAAAGAAAACAAGTTGTTCTAAAATGCTCCTGAACTTTATGAAATTAGGAAGATTTCTGTCTCCTGGTACTTACTCCAGAATTAAACAGTTCAGCAATTTTCACTACAACTAAGGTTAGTCTAGCTGCATGTTTTAAAACCCTGTCATCCTCAACTTCCAAGCCACAGCTTAACAGAGCAAAGATTGTTTCAGGGTTTAAGCAAAGCCCTGCTGGACCTTCTGGAGCTGAAGAGAAACCAGATTATGTTTCACTGCTGTAGTACAAGGCACTGCTGCCGAGCAGGGTTTACAAGCACCTCAGGGAGGCCCGTAGCTGCCCTATCACTCTTGGAGTGAGCCATTTACCATCAGACCCCTCTGTCAACTGTTTTTGGCACTAAACCATAAGTCTTGCTTGTCACTGTGCTGCAGCTACAGAGAAAGTGGTTTCAGAGCTAGGTGGGAAAGAGCAGCTTTGCAGAGTAACTACCCTGTAACCACTGAATTCAAGAGCTGTGACAACTGCAGGATACACAAATAACAAATAAATGAGAACAAGAACTCCACCAATGCATTTTCTTCTGCAAATGTGCAGTCAGATGTGAAACTACTCTCTTGTTTTCCAAGGGATGGAGTGTGATAGTGGTGAGAGCAAACTGCTGCAGAAAATTTGCATGGTGCATCAGCATCTATACATGTTGTCAAAGGAACAGTGTTTTTAAGTAGTATTCCAGTGATACATGCAGCAAGTTTTTAATTAAGACTCTAGAATAGATAGCATCTCCAGTTCTTACCCTTGAATGATTACTAAGCAACCCTCAAGGATCAAACAAGAAATTAATTCATGTGCTATGGACAAGGAACCTTCTTGCTTCTTAGGGAGCCATGAAGCCTTTGCAGGCAACTGATAAATATGACTTCAGAAATCAAAGCAGTTGTCTTGAATTTACACAGGAAAGGGCAAATACAAACCTGCCAGGAAGGCCACTTTACTAAAATTGCAATGTACTGTCACCAAAAGGACCAGAGAGAGGGAAGGGTCAGCTGCAATTTGGGAGACTTCGTTCAAGCCTCCTGCACTGGCTTTGAGCATGTCACACCCAACTTCCAGCCCAAACCTTTTCCTCCTGCCTGCAGATTGCTTTGTCTGCTTCAGCATGTCAGCCCTCTCAAACAGGCACTGAGTGCAAGACCATCCACCTCATAAACCACATGCTGTAAGAATTTGATCCAAACTATTCAAATTTCTGCCTCCAATGAAACCAACATCTTCAGAAAACCAGAGCAGGAAAGGAAGAAACAACATTATGCACTTCAACTTGCACTCCTGACAGTCACAAAACACATTGGAAATGTAAAAGTGCTTTCAATGGACCAAAATTCTACAATGCAGGGCAACGTGGACAGACACCACCGATTTCAATAACATTTCACTTACACTTGGGGTCAAAAAGCCTTAAAAATCTACCTAGCTGCTACCATTTATTTAATTTTGTCAGTTCTCACTCACATAATACATCTCACTTTCCAGAACAAGTTACAGTTTAAGACTTTTATAGTTGAAGCTGTATAATAATACATCTAAGCTTGCGCCAAAAGACTTGAAGGGTTTGAGCTGATTTTTTTTTTTTTTTTTTTTAGACTTCTTGCTGGCAGGGAATAAAATTTGTTAGAAATAAGTGTTTCTATCTTGATTTAGGTAAAAAAAATGGTATCCTCCAGCTTTGCTATGGAGCAGATTCCTACCAAGACAGAGCTGCTGTTAAACTGTTTTGCAGCTGCTCTTGCAGGCATTGCAGAAAAGTATACTGAGAAAAGACTGGAAAGGAGGACAGCCTTACAGGAGGGTGAAGTCATACATATCAACTGCAGTGTTAAAAGCAGCCCAGAGGAATGTATGCAAGACACAGAGAAATGACACCGTCTTTGCTGGTGAAGCTGGCTGTTTTGTCAGTCATGAGTGACAGCAATGGTATAAACTGGAATTGACAGGGTGGACATGTGGATGGGGACAATGGGACTGAACTTGAAGCTGTGAAATTAGGGAGGGTGTCAGTGAGAGGATTCATGTCTGAATGCGTGTGTAAACAGGATGGGAGACAGAGAGAAGAGCTATACTGTGTGTCAGAAAGAAAGGAACCTGGAGGTGGGCTGTGAGAGTGGAGAAGATGCCTGCTGCTTTATCCCTCTTTAATTACTTTCCAAAAGACAGTGATTTCTCCTACCTTCTGCAAGTACAGGACCGTTCCCTTCAGCACAGCATAAAAGGTTTTCCAGCCTCGCTTTCCCCGGGGAGCTGCAAAGAAAACAAATGAAAACCCATTTAACTCAGATCCATTTTTACACTTTGTCTAGGCAACAGGAGAGCTACATTAGTCCTGTGTTAAACCTCCTTTGTACTCTCCTTTTCAAAGGACAATGCAACCCAGCACAGTGCCTGCACATACCTGCTGTGAGATAAAGTAATAAAACAGCCCTGACGACAGCCCTGGACTGGATCAGAAAGGAACAGGAGCAACGCAGAAAACAGGCCAGAGAGATCTGGTCTTTGTGCTCTTGCAGGTGGGTGTACACTGCCCCTGTACAGCTATGTCAGAGCTCTGTGCCGTGGCAGCGCTTTCAGCAGGGAACACCCTTTCTCCATGCCAAAACAGGCTGGCAGGCACTGCTCAGACACAGCTTGAAAATCAACACTTCCCAAGAGCATCCTTCCCTCTTGTAGCTGCTGCACACCCCAGCGGGCACTGCTGCTTCACCCCTCTTCCTGCAGCCACTGGGGAAGCCAAAGAAGTGGATGGAGAGGGGAGCCAAATTAAATCCTAAGAAAAAAAAAAAATCACCCCTCAAGAAACCTGAAGTGGCACTGAAGAGCATAAGAGAGACAACATATCCATCCCACAAATTCCCAGGAACAAGCAGTGGGAAAAGAAGGTGGGAGGGGGAGCAGGGAGGTGAATTCAGCATGAAAGCTGCAGTCTGAAATTCAGCTGTAGTACAGGGTGAGAAGGCACAGGCTGTACAGTCACAGCGACCAGAAGCATCTCAGTTCACTCTCTGCCAAGCACGCACCACTGACCAGCATCATGCTGACCTCAGTACTGAGATTAATACATGACTAAAGCATCACCCTCAAAAAGTGTCTCATTCTGATCTGAAGTCACCAAGTGGCAGTGAAGAAATTACTAGTCCCTTGCTCCAGAGGTTAATCACTCTCATCTTACACAATGAGCATTATTCTTAATTGGCATTTGTTCATCTCAGCTTCCAATCACTGGCCCCTGTTATGTCCTTCTCCTCTAGACTCGTTAAGTGCTTCAGCCCTCAGTACTCCTTTCTTAAGGAAATATGTATAGCATGTAATCACACCACCTCATTAGCAATCCCACACAAGCTGATCTTGGCCCTGCAACAATTACTTTAAGAAACGAAATATGAAAAGCCCTAACTTTAAAAATTAGTTTCATTTTACTTACGACTAGAAAGTTTGAATGTAACTTTTTCAAGAGTCGCATGACAATGAGAGACAAGCCTCTTATGTACAAAGGAAATTCTAAAGGCATGGCCCTAATTACATTACTCATTAAAGGATTATCCCAAAAATGCCAATATCCAGTGCACTGAATAATGAGTGATTCTGAATATTTATAATTAAGTTAATAATGGTAACCATATACAATTACTTAAGGTTAAGTAAACATAAGTTTAATAAAGAAGAACCTATTCAAAACATCCAGTCATCACAAAGAATCTGATCGGTTCGATTACGACATCTCCACTTGGATTTAATTGTCCAGCTGCCAGTCTTCAGGCTGAAAACAGTGACCTCCAAATGCACCTCCTAAAATACACTAGCACAATATGCAAATGCAAAAGAGCTTGGCCTAACTAGAGAGAGTTGCAGTTAGCGGAAACCGACCACAAAGTTCCCTTTTGCCTTCAGAATTCAACCCAACAGTATGGGCCATTGGTAGGCGATCTTCAATAGTGGCTGGGAAAAATACAGATGTTCTGAGTAGCCTCTGCTGTTTCCAAGACCATAAGCTGAAAACAAACTGAACATAAAATCATAGGATCATAGACTATCCCGAGTTGGAAGGGACCAAAAGGATCATTGAGTCCAACTCCTAATTGAAGATAACTGAACAACAACAGACACACCCAGTCAAATCAAAGGCCTTTGATAATTAGTGCACCAAGAATGGAAGTAGGATGAGAAGGAAAGAGGACAATTAAAGTAAATAACAGACACAGCAAGATTATTACAGGGGCAGGGATAAATTGCATGGCATAATTCTGACTGTTACCAAAAGCTGTTGAATTTGTCAGCTATGTGACACAAGACTGGGGAAGAAGGGAAGGAAATACTTAAAGGATTATCCAAGCAGAGATCAAAACCAGCCTTTATTTAAAGACAGACCTAGAGGGGAAGGAAGGCTTGAAACAATCTGGTATAACATAAGGAAAAGGAGAATTATCAAGCTACTACAGACGAGCTGTAATTCACTAGAAATTGTTTTCTCTTCTGTAAACCATGCACTTCATTTTCTTTTAGCACAAAAGATTCACACTGCTTTGCTGCATCATATTACTCATTATGCACATGCATTAGAGTAGCTACAAATGGGACCGAACAATGTAAATCCTGGCCTGATAGTGAGAGTGCGATAATCCAATTGCTTTGTTGTTTGTTATTGCTGCAATTTCCCCTAATGAAGCAGTACTATTCACCTTGAGAACCACACAGTCTCATCGTTAAGTGGCTCTGTGCAGAGATAACGAGGAAGAGAGATGTTAAGTGTGAAAGATACTTACTTTTCTTTCCATCCATATCTGCATGGATTTTCCGAGCCAGAAATCCAGTTTTATACACAGCAGCATTGGGGTCATGAGGGATGTCCAGAAATGGGTTGTTAGAGTTACCAATTCGACTTACAGCCTTCGTCTGGTTCCCATTATCTTTTTCATCTGTACCTTCCAAATGAGATTTTTTTTTCTCTTCTTCATCCCTTAAGAAGTAAGGAAAAAAAGAATGAGTGAGCAACTGACCAGCAAGGTTTCATTGCAGTAATCCTTGTACAGTCCTTGTTAAAACATACCTCCTACTCCATACAGGACCCTATGCAGTGAGAAACCTAGACACACACCAAAACACAGAGAGATCAAAGCAAAGCTATGGTTCACCTACTTCACCAGCACAGGTCATAAGAGCTGGATTTTAAAGAAAGCCAAAGTTTGCCTTTTACATTGCCAAAAGGCAGGCTTTCAAGAGTGTTCTCTGCCCTCCAGCTACACCTATTTTTATTTCCACTTATCCAAGTGCTAAAATAGGAAATATTTGCCTGCTGGGCTCTCCTGAAAAATCTCCAATTTCTCCATGAATTCATATGTAGATGAAAAGAATTAGATTACTACAGATCGCTGTGGCTTACTCCTTAACTTAGCATATGAAACACAGCCTCTAACTCCTTTTCTTTATTTTCCTCCACAGACTAGCACAAAAGTAGTAATTTAAAAATAAAAACTACAGTAGGTGAATTATGTTATCTGTATTTTAGAAACAAAATGCTGCTCAAAATGTTACTTATTAGTACAATGTATTCTACACAGCTCTTGGGAACAACAATGCAACCCTTTCAGCAAGTCACAAGCGTTGCCTACCTAATGAATGCCTTCTTGCTCGTCACAGCCAAAAGCAAAAAGGATAAAGCAACTTAGAAAATAAGGGGTGTCCACCTCTGAAAACGATAGTTTTCAGAGAAACAACGGGCCACCGAATCGGGCTGGATGTCACATCTGTAGGAATCATAGTTAGTGTCAGACTACAAAGCAGCCCTGTCTCCTTTGAAGTCCCCACACATTCCTCTCCCGGTGACTGCCCAAGGTATGACAGGGAGGCTGAAGGCTGCCATTTGAAGGATAGGGTAGAAATGCTTCTCTTAAAACCAGCACCTGACAAAAAAAATCATTAACACTTCAGTGCAATGATGGCCACTTGTGGGGGGAAGGTAAAACTTTAAATTGCTGCATTTCACTGGACCCAGATAATTGGCACCCAAAGCAAAACTTCCCAACATGCATACATTCACAGGTGTTTATCAGACGAGGAACAGCAAGAATTAGCAATTACCAAAAATACATCAGTCCAAAAGCTCCTCTTACAACATGCTGCAATCACATCTGCCTATGCAAACGACCACCCACAGGAACATCCTCCAAGAACTGCAGGATATAGGGACGATCAGGTAACATCCCAACCTTTGCTAGCTTCCTGGGGAATTTAGCCTGACGAGATACCAGGGTAATGACCTGATATGACAACAAGGAAACCAAACCCAGAGACACGGAGGCCAAATCAGTGCACTCAGCAGTGCCAGGGAACATTCCCAACTACTTGAATCTGATCACCTCTCATGTTACCTCATGCTTGGCATGGTCTAAGCCCAGCAGGCTCCCAAATAACTTCCAGCCTCAGACTCAGAATCAGTATAGCCAAGGACCACTCTTCTGTCAGAGGGTAAAACTTTTTGGCAGTATGGGTATGGGTGCTAAGTATTGACAACCAGCCTGAGAGCCTCAGAAAGATGCCAGACACTTGATTCGGTTGTGGAGAGGGTAGCTATGGTGGTGCAAGATATCATCGTGGTGTGGTCTGGAAAGGTCTTCTGATTAACAAGGTGAGTCAAACTTTTTCTGGAAGATCTGATTCCTGCACGGGAGACCATTCCTTGCATCTTCCAGGCTACCTGTCTGTGTTTTTCCACTAAGAACATAGATATATGCAATTAACTATTTGCTGGTCAAAGCAATAAGGGTATCCTTGTGCACAGTTTGGTTGAAGCCCTCTCTGAAGCTAAAAAGGGGAGGAATTTCTGACAATTTTGGTTGTCCCAGCCTTTCCCAGTGCCTACTGCTCCGACTAGCTGGTGGCCAGGCCAGACCACTGTGTGGCACACACTTCTTAAATGTGTCCGTTCCAGGAGCACATTCTTTCCACCCAGTTCTCTGTGTATTTCACGGTGCCTAATCCAGACTAAAATCTTTCTTAGGGCACTAAGCACTCAAGCTGATTTGTCACATTTAAGTGCCTTGTGAATTCTGGGATCCCAGCCAAGGACACAGTGGATTTCTCCTTGTCAGCAGAGACCTACTGCAGTAAATGGCTTAGGATTTTTTGGAGTGTGCTATCTGCTTCGGATCCATGGAAGCAGGTTATCCAATACTGATCCTGTCCTCTGGGAATGTCCCTGTGCCCTCATCCAAGCAGCCACGAGAGTTGTGATGAGCAGTTACAGGGATCATGGACAGCCCTAGTCCTGGGGGTGGTGCTCTCAAATTCAGCATCTCTGGGACAGCTAAATTGTCTTCAAAAGACAAATTGCAGACAGGGCGGACAAGTACATAATGGCATCTGCTGTCCTGACAGCTGGCAGTAGAAAACAAGCCTTTAAATGGCCCTTTAAACTGACAGTGGAAATGGGACATCCTTGAGGCTCAGAAGCCTCATGCAATTGTTAGACCTGGACACTCTGACAGTTCGGATGTCAAGATGCACAAGCATTACAGAGAACACGAAGGAAGGGATGAACAGCTGAGCACCTTCTATCTCCCTCTGACCCTGAATACCTAGCAGCAGCAGAGAGAAAATCAGGGGCTCTGGGACCCACTTCTTCAAATGCTTCATTTTACTTTGGCAGTCAAGAAGAAGAAGAAGGAGGACTGGGAGGAGTTTCAAAGCAGCAAAACAGTTCAGGTAATGATGGTCTTTGGTTGTGTACCCTCTGAAGTCAGACGAATAATACTGGTCAGGACTGGAGTCAGGTGGGGACTGATAAAAAGTACATAAATGCTTCTTTGCATTTGTTTGAATAGAAAACTTACATGACATGACAAGAAAAAAGACTGGGTTCATCAATTTAAAAGAAATGGCATTTAAAAAATATTCCTATGTGTAACGTATAATTATACAAATCTGTGGGACAGACAGCATTTTTATCAGGAGTGTGACTTGAGAAGCCAATGGAAAGAAGTTCCCCTTGGCATCTTTCCCAAAGGGAGGAGAGAAGAAAGGAGCACCAGGTGACTACCAGCCAACCCCTCTCTAAAACTAATCATTAAGCTGCAAGCAGGAAATATCCTAGAATTTGAGAAAAGAAATGGTAATTACAATGTAGAGAGATTTCTGGATTTGACCTAGAAAAGGGTGAGCTTCAGCACAGATGTCATTATAACCAGCTCAGTCTCAGCATCCCAGGTACTATTGGCTCAAATGCAGCCATCTAGTTTCTGCAATTTTGTAAACAGCAATTTGGGATTTCATATTATTAATTCCAAATTACTAATCGGTTTATTTTAAGATGATTATTCTATTACTCGTATCACCTGCAGCAGAAGGCAGACATAATATTACAAGCAATGGAGAACAAAGATCACCATCACATTTCCATGCAGACATCGTGCAAACAAAACATATTTAGCTCTGGCACCTTTGAAAATCAAACTCATTTTTCTTATTCACTTGAAAGCTGACAACAACTGATGCAAAAGCCAAAGGAGAAGGAACACCTACAAAACCTGGGATGTAAAATCATAGACAATGAGACTGAAGGGATGTTAAAAGGTCAGCTAAACCATCTCTTAATATCCATGGCTGGATCCATTCTTCATAATCCATTCTAGACAGATACTTGTAAAAACAGCTCAGGAAAATCTCCAGTGAAAGGACTTTCATAGCTCGCTCTGGCAAAACTATTTGCTGGTTTACAAGAATTATTGCTAGATTTTTTTATTTTTATTTTTAATGTTTAACATCGAATTCTCTTGTTTCAAATATAAGCCCATCCACAATGGGTGTGAAGAATTATTCACACCTATCTCTGCAACAGCCTTTATACACTCAAAAGAATACAACCAGGTACCTCTCATCAGTGTTATCTTTTCTCAACATTTGTATTCACAGGATCTTGAATTCATTTAGTCTTACAGGTGATGTCAGGGCAGAACAAGACGTTCCCAACCAAGTATGAAAAAAAATCATGAAAAAATCTAGTCCCTTGGGAGAAGTTTAAGAAGCACGAGAAATTATTACACGATTATCATGGCTAAATGCACCAAACTGGGGTAGTTCCAGTGACCTCAGCACACTGAAAACAGGGTGGATTGGACTAACTGGACAAAACAGTGCCTGGCTTCACTGCAGTCAGAAGGAATTTCTGCCAGTGACTTCAGTGAGGCCTGGCTACTTGTGCTTGACCAGCAATTCAAGGAAACGAACTAAAGTCCAACAGAGAGAAGAGATCTAGAGAAAACATGGAATGGGACAAGAGACAGAAATCATACATATGATGGTCAATTTTCCCACACTGCTTTACTCAAGGCAGGCGGCCAAGAGGAAACAACCAGTAAATGACAGAATACCTCCTGGTAGTTCTGTTGTGAAAAATAATAAAAAACCTGTGGGGGGGGGGGGGGGGGGGTAGGTGGAAGTCTGCACTCAAGGGCTACATTTACCAGTTCTCCATGGATTCCAGGTCAGATTTGCTTATTTTATAGATCATGGCATGTGATTCACTTCTAACCTTTTAGGGAACTGGAACCTGCAAGTACTGCAGAAAAAGGAATTCTAATGTAAATTCTCTCCCAGAGCTGTACTCGTGTTTCCTTGCTCATAAAGCATAAATGAGTATTTGTCCTACTGAATACCTCTGGAAATAGATGAGGAGCACACCTGCTGATTAAAGGTGCCACTTCTTTTGACTACAAATTTGAATTCAATGGTAGCTTTTCCTCTCAGGGGGCTTATGACTAGACTGTAATTCTACTGGAAGTGGACAGCAACCTACTTCGTATGATGACACGTGCTATCTTGTAATTAGTGCGATTAGGATCGGGTAGCAATCTTCCCCATCTCACTCATCACTGTTAGCCGTCCCTGCCTAAGGACTTACAGACAGCCATTAATCCACCAATAATGCATTGCCAGAGAAGCTCTTAAACTGCTTCTCAGCTCATAAAAAACATCTTTAGATCCTCAAGGGGATTTTAGCTAAAGGAAAGGTGTTCCTTCATCTTAACAGCACCATGAGGGAGGTTATGCTGGGTTTTGCAGCCATATTTCCACGCTGCCTTACCTCCCAATTCTTCCACAGCCAACTCCATCAGGGGAAGCAAAGGAATACTCTTTGGAAAGGGCAGAGAGGACCTTTCTCAGTCCTCTTGCAGCAAAACTGACCACATTTCCTTCCCACTCACCTTCCTCTGCAGCAGATCAAGAGACAGTGATTTGCCTTCTCCCTCCAGCTCAGGCAGTCCTGAGGCTGCTTGAGGTTACTTTATACCAACCCACGGCAGAGTAACAGTGAGAAATGTCTTCATGCTCCCTCTTCCAGCCATCCCTCTCAGGCCTAATCTAAAGGTACTACCTCTTCAGCTTTGTCCAGAACAAGCTGTGTTTCTCAACGTAGAAAATAATTTGCACACAAGTCCCAGCTATCTTCCTGAGTTGCATTACAACCACATCCCAAAGCCTAATTTAAGATTCTGGTTTCCCCCTCTTCTAGCCTGCTTGCATTCCTCCCCCCTCCAACAATTCATTAGCAATGGATATAGTCTGGACTACGTAAATGCCAAAGAAGTTATTACCTATACAGGACCAGGTCATCACATAAATCACCTTGACTGAAACTCACGGGAGCAGAGCCAGGCATGAGCCAGTTCCCCCCCTGGAGGCTGCCCAAATCGATTAAACACAATATGGTCTCTTGCCAGGAGAAAAATTCTGACGTGAAAGTCATAACAGATTCTGCTGGGTCTAAAGCACCTCTGAGAAGGTATCCTGCAAAGCACTCTGATCTTATGAGGTGTGAGATTCACACAGCATGCTCCAGACCCAACACATGGTTTGGGAGAATGTTTCACCCTGCTTCTTATAAGGCTCATCAGAGGTTGCACTTCCCAGTGGTTCTCATTGCCAGCACACCTTCCTCACTACCCTGACATTACCTAACACATTTCCAAAACAGGGGCTGCGATCCCAGTTGGGATAACCAGCCCTTGCAAGCAATGTTTTATGCCTTGACAAGATACTCACTTGCAGAACGTAAACTTAAGGAAGATCAGAAGTCAGAGGGCCTGCAAGACCTATGGCAGTGGTTAGGACTGCTGGCACAAAAGATGCAGTAGCATGCAGTCTTAGGAAAGTGAGGCTTCAGATAGATAAATCCATGAAGATAGAGACATCATTCTATTTTACACCAAAATACACTGTTCTGCAAGAGGCAAGGTCTAAAGCAGACCCTTCTGCTCTGTGCTGGCATACCTTGACCACATTAAACCTAAGCACAGAGAAACGTCAATTTAACATGATTAGAAATGGAAGCTCTCTCATCTTCATTGTTTCAGTAGTTAACAAGTGTTAGTCTGTCAAAAGCAGCTAAGGATAGGGGGATATCAGACTTTGTCCTATTTATCATCTTTCATATTAGGTTGTTGTCAAGTTATCCATAATTAATCAGGAGACAAACCAAGACAATAAACCAACAGCAGGAAACTCAATCCAAGATGTGTGTTTCTATTCAGTGGTTCTGACACAATGTACTGAAAGATAAAGGGAGAAGTCAACATCTGTTTTATTTATGCAGTCACAGAACAAGAGAGGATTTAATTTCTCTCTTTTCAGGCTGAAGCTTCCTACGAAATGAAGTGTCCTCTTTCCTTACAAATGCAATTGGCTCCTATCACTAACAACTCCCCTCACTGGATAAACAGATGAGGCAGTATTGCCAGGTCATTCATTAACAGAAAAGCAAAGTCATTACACACACTGGCTATCTTCTACAAGCTTTGGAGCCCACTCAGATAGTGGCACAGGAATTATAAACAGGTTACTACTCAGGTACTATTTTTAAACTCCTAAATCCCATGCAGTATACTTACACTGCCCATTCAAGCTTCTCATTCTTGATTGAATTGTAGAGAGCCTGCAAAGGGAGAGAAAGGAGATGTGATTATTTTTTACCCCTGCTTCACATACATTAATATGCTAATGAAAATTAGTAAACTAGTACGAGCAAGTGAGCTGTCTCTGATCAAGAAAGTACCATATCTGCTTATGGTAACAAAAAAGTCTTGAGAAGAAATCTCATCTAAAAAGAAATTACCAGAATACATGGTTTGAGAGTAAAGTCATTTTCTGGAACACAATTTTTCCTATATTTATTTTTAAATAACTCCACAAGTTCGCAAGATGCACAAGACTACAACCCTACACGCCACTCTGAAATTCAAGCTCAAATTTAATTGTGGCTATAGTCAGTGAGATTTTTTTGCCACTGACTTTAACGGGGCCAAGATTTAATCACACAGGCTTACCAAGTAAAGTATACCAGGATACCTATCCAAAGCCTTTGAGCATCACAGACACCTGAATACCTCCCCCAGTTACACAGACATAAATATTCAGACATAAATAAATTCCATTTAAGTGCAAAACAGAAAAATAAACTACAAGCAACTTCTGTGTTTGAAGATGAATGTCTTAGACTGCTACCTCCTAACATAGTTATTACTTCACAAAACAGAAGCTAGTAGGCTTGATACCAAGGGTCCCAATTCTGTTGTTGATACCAGCCTGCAATGAAAAGGGTCTGGAGGATGACTTTAGCCTGGATAGATATCAGACAGTTGGGATTAATTTCTTTTGAGAAGAAGCACTTGGATAAGAGCATCTGATTTGTGCTGGTATATACAATGGATAAAAGCCTGCTATTACTACAAGCTAATGGAGTTCTTCAAATAGGCCACTTGACTCAAGTGAGGTATTTTGGTATGGAACGTCCCTGATTCTCGCACTTATAATCCACATTTGTAATTTACCTTATATACATAGCTAGATTTACTCCCTCTGGCACATAACTCCTACACAGCCTTGAAATATGTTAACGTGTAGAAGAACTGTTGATGCACATGATTACCAAAAAGTAGCACATCAAGGATGAACAAATCTGAAAGTCACACACTATAGAAGCTATGACATGTTCAACAGAAACATTAGCATTTAAATAGTCTTAAGTCTGCCCCAAAACAAAAATAATTTGGAAGACTATAGAGTTGAAACTAGTCTTGTACATATGTCACCATTGAACTTGCAATGGGAATCCCATGAGTATATCTCACTGCTCATCCTGTGATCCACGGACTCCTTTCTGAATCTTGCATAGTCTATTTGAAGATCCGTAATATTTAGCTCTGTGAAAATCTGGCTTCACCAAACCATACACAAGGAGGTCAAACACACTAGTACAACTTGCCTCATACTGATGCTATGCATTGAGCAGCTTTTAGGCAACACGTACCATAAAAGTAGGTGTCTCAGAGCATTAGAACCAAGATGATCACCAGAAGGAACCATCCCACACCATACTTTTACCAGCAGAGAGAGGTCCCCACCACTCAGAGGGCTTTGCTGAGCTGCTCACAGAAACATGATGAAATATTTCCAACTCTGGAGTGTTCTCTGTCTATTTGTATTTAACCTATCTTCTCCAAATTTGTATGAGAAGCTCTGATCCAAAGGCAATCAGCCAGACAAAGGTGAAGGAAAGGGCACTGCTGGCAGTTTGTAGGCAATTTGCTTAATTTTCAGATGAGAGCTAGTAAGAGATTTTAAGAATACCCTGCAGGAAGAAAAGAAAACAAAGGGCTAACATTTGTCCTACCATGCAGCCAGCAGTCCTGCAGAATTAGATGTACCTTCATTCTTCTGCACATGCAGAAAAGCAGCACTGATTGCCTCGGGTTGCCCAATACTTCTTATTAGAAGCCACTATATTTCTAATGCCTTGGTCGAAGCCCCATTATTACTCTTTGACTTGGCCTCTTCTTCCTACTATTATTAAAATATTCTCCTGCATTTTTTTAAGCCAAAAATCTACTTTAAAATATAAGGTAAAGGGATAGAATTTTTTTCCCCCAGTTGGTTGGAAGAGCTTTTGAAACTTGGCCTGCCCTCAGGCATCAGAAATGCCTCTTGTTCTTCCCTGGCCCAAACACCAGATTGGGTCGCAATGTCTGAAAATGAACACCTGCCCTGTGCAGTACTGCTTTTTATGGATCTTGCTGCTAAGGAAATCTCTAAGGATCACTACAGCCAAAGAGCAGGACACATAAAAGCAGAACTCCAGATTGGTGAAGGAACAACAAATGCCCCAGGCTTTTGCCTTGTGGAAAGTGACATGTGTTTGTCCCAATCCTTAGGAGAGAGCCAGACCCTTCCTTAGGGAGTAACAGACACCAACCCAGTCATATGGCATACATCCGACAAAGGACACTGTGTCCCACGGAGCACCAAATACAGCCTCTCAGAAAGTCTCTGTTATTTACAAAAGTGGAACAGCAAATCCTAGAAAATATCCACAGCCCAGGCAGCCGTATACAGAGCACGGTCACTGAGACCTCAGCGAGCAGACCACGTAAGGGATGGTGATGTATCAGCTCCCACCCTTGCCCCCCAGCCCACCCCTCTGGCACTGGCCACACCATCCTTTTAGAGATGCTTTTCATTCCTTTCCCATCACTGTTTATACTGTAGCATTCTCCCAGTTTCTACTGGGCTCCCCCATGATCGGAAGAAAATTTTTTTTTTCCTCCCTTATTTTACAGCCCAGCACCTGCTCTGTCATTTCATGGCTGTTTCCCAAGGCCCTGATTCAGACAGCAGCTCTTTTCAGCAGACATCTCTCCAGAGTATGATTAAATCAAACTTGAAGACAAACACTTAAATGCTTCGCTAAATTGTAACAGAACTGATCAGAGATTACAGTGGGAACATGACTTTAACTGTACTTGGCTAGCTGCAAGGATGGGTTTAACTAACTCATGCTTTTTGTCTAGCAAATGACAAAAGGCCCTGGTTTCAGGCATATTCACAGTTTGACAAAAATCTGAGCTTCTTACCTGTTAGCCTGCGAATTGCTTGGCCAATTTACTCTCTAAGTCAGAAAACCTCAGGCTGGACCACAGCAGGGAATGCCAGAATTAGTACTTCACTGGTCTCATCTCCCCAGCTGGACTGATACCACTTGGAAAGGAGAGACTCTTTCTCTCTCTCTCTCTCGTCACCCAAGGCTACTGTAAACAGCATATAAACAGCTACTCGGCAGCATCCAGTTTCACTATTTTAACTTACAAGCACTACTACCCAGACCCCCAAAACCTACTCCCTGGAGCTTCTCCTTTTCTGGGAACTGCTAATCTTTGGGTCCACTACACATGAGGCCCAGCACTCCTCTGGGCTTCCTGGATAAAAAAGCATAGTTTGTAAGGGAGAACAAAAGAAATTAACTGGCGTACAAAACAGAATAGAAAGGACCATCCTGAACACCTTTCTTAACTCCAGCGTTGTTTCCTATAGCTCCAATTTGACCCTCAACAGCCTGCAGTATAAAAAAAGAGCAAAGCGGGATTTGTTTGCAGTTGTTCATAAACAGGAAAACAAATGTGTGCTTCCTTTTTTAAAAAAGGAAGCCTGCAATTCTGTGAGAATTCACTGGATTCCATCTGTTTTCCCTTTGGTAAGCAGGTAAACTAGAAATCTAGATTTCAACAATCTCTCACCAGTTGGTAATCTTATTGCAATTGAAAAGAGAAGCAAAACCACGCAGAAAGCGCTTCTGAAAACTCCTGTTTATTTACAAAGCAGCCAAAAAACAAAAAAAAAGAAAGAAAAAGAGATCGCATGCCATCCTCACCTCCCTCAAAACCCTGTCACATGCAAAAACCACTGGAGCCATTTAGATAGGCTGCTCTCAGCACCTGCCGACTGCCTGCTATGCTGTGAGTCAGCCTCTGCATGCAGAAGCAGCAGACAAAAGAAAGGCACGCGCAGGTGTGAACACAGGGGTAGAGATCCAGGGAAATACCAGGGTACTCATCCAGGTAAATAGTTTAGGCAACAAGAAGGGGCAGACTCCCAAATCCTGGCCAGCAGAGCACAAGGAGCCGAAGAGCTCCTGGAGCAAGGCATGAGCCCTTCCTTTGAAAGGCAACGCAGGGCAGAGAAAGTCTGCTTCAAGAACCTAAGTGCTAGTTTCTGGTCACATTTGCACACAAGGGTCCTTCCAGAAAAGCTTGCCAAGAAGGAAGGAAACGCGCCACAGGTATTTCTCACACCTGCTCTGCGCACAAAAGGGAAGGTGCCATAAATGCTTGTCATGAGCGGGTAAACAGGCAAAAACAAAACCAACTCTGGGGAGCTGGGATCGCCCAGCCAGCTTTCCCTGGTATTTGTTTCTCAGGCGCTCTGCCAACACCCAGTTTTGCCCTGATTTCTTAAGTCGCTGCTGGGGGAATGGCCATCTGACCGCTACAGGAGATGTAGCGGGTGACCTCTGCAGCTCCCACCAGGCAGGAGAGGGATGCACTCATGCTCTCAGAGCCAGGCCCCTGCCAGCCTCCCCCTGCAGCTGCTGTCAGAAGGAGCCCTGCCCAAGGACGTGTCTTCTTCTTCCAGCTGGTTGCGGCACTGTCAGGCTCAGGAAGCCAAGGGAGCCCCAGACACAGCCCCAGACAGCGATGTGCTCCTCCTGTCCGCCACCCCAGAGACAGGGAAGCTGGCAGGTATGGGGAGGAGGCAGGAAAGAGCAGCCTGTGTGCGTCCTGAAACAAGTCAAAGTCAGGAACATCTCTGTCACCTGTCTGCACTGTGGGAACAGCGTGAACCACGCTCTCCTCTCCCGACCAGCCTGTGCGCCGATGCAGCTCCGCACGCCTCCCATTCAGTTCAGCTCCCGTCCACCAGCTCTGCCCCCAGGACCGTGGCAGCCAGCCAGGCACCAGCCCAGCTCCCACCGTGCAGGATTTACTGGAGGGAGGACACACAACGTTAAGAGGCAGAGCCCTATAAAACGGATTAGGGAAGCCACAAATACCAGACATCACAGATGCCTGCACGCAGGTCTGATAGGTGTTGTACTCAGCATGCAGGTCCCTTGAACCAGCGTGTCTCTGTGTCACAGCCTCCTCAGGCAGGAATGGAGTGGGATGCACTGCTATAAAACACCCTTGGTTTGCTGCTTACGCCTCTACCCCAAAGGCTGACCCTCCCCTAGAGCTGTTACTTGCATTTAGATCCACATTACGTTGCCATTTTCTATTCCCCAGCCTCCCCCCAAAATTCAGATCTTGAAATTTTCTCCTCTTGCCATGCACGGATCTGTAACACCTGGCGAGGCAAGTATACGGGCTCTGAACACCAAGTGCCTGTAGCATCTTGCCAGCCTCAAAATCTGCTCACGCCCAGCGCCTTACCCCCTCTTTCTCTTTCTGACAGGGGTGCAGCCAGGATGCCAGAGCAGTACCCCAGGAAGGCCATGGGTTAGTACGTGGCGTGGCACGTCTGCTGACACCTCTCTCAATTGCAAATTCCACTGGTTTGTACAACATTCTTCTAACAAGCCGGCATACATTATTCATAAAACAGCACAGAGCTGTTCAGCAGCATATGGAACCGATGAATGTTGTTTTGGTGTGGGTGGAGATAGGGTTGATAGGAATGTTTTAGGGGGAAGGAAAAGAGATCATTTCACCCAGGGAATTTCAAGTGCGTCACCAACTGGAGGAGAACATTTCTAAGAGAAAACTCCTCTGTTAAAAAATCTGGTTTGTATGGAGAGAAGGGGGGGTGGGGAGGAAGGGAAAAAAAAAAGGAAGGAAAGATTGTGCCAGATACATCATCGTCACAAAACAGAAAAGGGTGGTTAGCTGGGGCTCCCAAGAGCCAAGAAATTAATGCCACACAAGAAATGCTTCCTCTGTAATCTTGATACATTGGTATTGCTAGAAAGATTTGTTCTGTACTTGCTGGAGTGTTTCATCAATGTTACTGGTAAAGGCAGTACACTGAATTATTAAGAGTGAACAGAGAAAAAGGCTGGAGAAGTGTTTCTTGATAGCGGAGCACCTGCACAGACTGTTTCAGAAACTGTTTTATTATCCTTGCGCATTTGCAGGCAGGACCTGTACAGGCACTGTGCGATTCAGCCCATGGTTGCAGGGAAACAGTGCCTGTCGGGAGGAGAGACTGCTGAGCATGGCACATCGCACGGAAGATCCTGAGATCCTCCAACTCACCTTGCCTGCAGCCTGGGTTTGAGACTACCCTCCTGAGAATAACGGCACATCGATCCACAACATCCTTTTCACGGGTTCTCCTGCTGCCCTGAGACTGTGACGTCTGCCTGTAATACACCCAGAATGGATTACACAGTGGACCCTGTGCATATAGAAGTGTACGTGTGTCCACAGAAGCATTTCCTGATGTTTTTAAAGGAGATGACGGCTCCCCGGGCTAACTTCTTTGACACAGGTAGCAGGTATATGCCATATGCAGGCACCATGTTGGTGCCTCGTTCACACCAGCCACAGCACAAGAGCACATAATACTCTCCAGATTAGCAAAACAGGCTGTGATGCGAGTGCAAAATACCCATGGAACGTGGCTCTGGGGCACAAATAGGTTAAACAGCGGAAGCAGTCACAGAAACAGGTCTTGAGCATTGTAGTCCTTTTGTATGGGGAACAGAACTTAAAAAATAAAAAGCCTAGAACTGAGGACATTTTGTGCGAGGTGATGTACAGGCACGCACACATGGGCTTCACTGACGAAAAGACATCCTTTGCCACGCTACACAGTGGCAATAACTTCTAGATTTTCAGGTGTCTTCCACCGAGACAGCAGCACTGAAGAGCCAAAACTCAAGCATAAACCAGATCTCTAAATCATAGATGGTCAGATGAGGAACAGAAGAGGGAACAGACATATGGAAAGAATGGGGCTGCCTCAAATCACACGTCTCTGATCAATGGTAGAGCCAAAAATACAAATCTCATCCAAAATCCTGTCTACAAGAAAAGTTACAGGCCGCGCTGGGGACAAAAGGGGGAAATAGGCAAGAGGAATACACAGCCCATGCAGGCTTCTAGTCTTAGCTGGGCAGGTACCACTGATGGGCACGTAAGGATCACCTCAGCCCTCCATAATATCCCCTTTACAGGTCCTATGTACTTGACAGATACAAATATCTTGCTACTAAACAAAGATACAGCTCTATAAACAAAATCAAAGCTGCAGTACACTTCCCAGCTGCTTGAGCTAGGCAGGTGAGAAGTGGCTTTCTCCCTCACCACAACCCACTGCGCGCAGCACTCAGGGGGCAGAAATGGGAATCCCACAGAGGAATGAGCACAGAGCAATCATCACTGCAGTAGCAGCTACGGGTGTCAGACATCACCCCTGGGAGTCCTGCTCTGAGGACGTTACACCATGTGCACACAGTGGTCACAAAACCCAGGAGGGGGCACAGAGGTGCAGAGACTGTGTTTCACCCAAAGCCAAAAGACCCAAGTTTCTGCCATACGCGGAGACTTCACATGTGTGCATCCTCCCACCAAATACACCAGAATTTTTCACATGCCTAAGGTGAAATTGCTTACAAGAGCATGGTCCTAAAGCACTTGTAAGATCCACCCCTCACTTTGGCATTTTCCAGAGTAGCAGTACCAAAGTAACACACTGCATCAGCTACAGCCCCAAAATAGTGGCCATGCTATTCCTCTGCCACAACCTTACCGTTACATTATTTCCTAGTCATGGTGAAATTAAGCCCCCAAAATGGTAATTCCTAGAACTAGAGTGAATAAAATATTTATTTCTGCTTGCAGTACTCTGATGAAAGCTCTGCAGCTGAGACTCTGAAATAGCACACAACTTGTAATCTGGCACAGGGTGATCTGCTAGGAAGTACTGTGCAGCATGAGGACGTTTTCACCGTACCGAAGGAGGCTTCTCTCAGGACAGATACGGGATTTAGCAAAGGGACAGCACAGGTTGATCCATGTGTCTGCCTGCATGCAAACAAGCAGGCAGACACAAGACACGGTTGATTAAACGCCTTTGGCTGTTAGTCTGAAATACTTCAGCCTCATTCAGCACACCTCAGCAAACGGTTTTATCTTCTAATCCCAAGGCAAAAATCAATTTGCAGCAGGAATGAAATTAGAGGAATTAGAGGTCACTGCATAAAGTTCATCTAATCCTTGGAAACACAGAGAGCTTTGGGAGGGAGACAGGTATTAAAGCTCTTGCCAGAGGTTCCCAGGTGCCTCTCAGGAGTGACGGAATGAGGGAAAATGCAATACTGCATGAAGTGGGGGCTGTTCGCCTAGGAACCAAACTGCACCGGGCGAGGAAATGCTGAACACAGCCACCGTAGCAGCTGGGCATAGCCCGTGCTACCGACTGTTAGACAAACAATAATGTATTCCCGTAAGCGCACGAGTGATGCGTCCCTAATAAATACTTGATGGCAATATTTAATCACGCAAGCAAGCGAGATGATGTTTTTATCTAGCACCCACCTACTAAAACATCAAGCTGCAGAGAAAGAGCAAAAACTATTTTTTGCTGGGGAAAACAATTCCCATTAGAGGGATAACCCCAAGGACATTACTTGCAAACTCAGGTACCTTTCCTGGGAGCAGAGCTCCAATTAGCATTCTCACTAGCAAGTTTTCACTGTGTACTACTGCATCGAGCACAGTGAAAGGCATTCCTGTAAAACCTGATCGCTACCATACACACCAAACCTTTTCCACCTTCAGCCTCCCCTTAAGCCTAAAGATCTTTTCTGACTTGACAGCAACTCCGTGATCACTGCAGATTATCCGGAGCCCTTCATTCCTGCAGAGCATAATCTTTTCAGCATCATCACCTTCATTCTTAGCAGAGAGAAACACTGAATATTTAGCCATTTACCTTGCTTTCTTTAGTAGAGAACTCAGAGGAGTTGGAGATTTTCATAGATTTTGACCGATGGGACTGCCGCCAGAGAGATTCTTCTCGGGAGTATTTCACTGAACCTGTGGCTCTCACCCGGACTTTGCTGGTGCTCTGAACACTGTTAACTCCAATCATCTCCAAAAAGTGACGGTATGGGATGGGGGAGAAGAAAGCTAATGGCACTTCCCAATCCCCTGCAGAGGAATTGGAAAAGGTCAAGTCTGGAGAGCCCAGGCTCAAGCAATCAGTGTTTGCTTAAAACGCACTAGGCTGTTTCCTCCAGCATCTTCAGGCACACTGTTTGGAGCCAGCCTGATTGTTCCAGGCATTGCTCACGTCACTGGATAGGAAAAAAAAAAAAAAAGGAAAAGAAAAAGAAGAGGACGACAGAAACTCCACCCCTGCTCCACTCCCCTCTCTAGCTTAGACGCCCCCTTCATACACACACCGACGGTGAGAGGCAGAGAGGAGGAGAGAAAGATGCTGGAACAAATGCCAGCAGATCAAGCAAGAGATTCATTTTCAGTTCACACGGCCACACTTCCCTGCCTGCAGTGGCCTGCCACACTCATTACTGTCTGCAGTAACAAAGGACACCGTAAAGAGAGCCTTCAGTCACCTGCCAGCTACAGGCTCCTGGGTGTTAGAAATACTGACAGGTTCCCAAAGCACTGGAGAAACAAGTGAAAGCCCACAACACCACAACAAAAGTTCTGGGAAGCACCCAAGCCCCACAGAGATGCCCGCTGTCCATCCTCAGAGAGATTCAACAACTCAAGTGTTTAGCCAGAGCCCTCAAGGTGCCCTCCTGGGCTAAGGGAGCGGGCCAGCACTCCCACACACTCAGAGGGGCTGGAGGGAAAGAGGTCACCTTTCATAAGGTGACCAGGGCAGGGTTGTGAGCAAGCAGACAGGGACCAGTTCCCCCCCTTGGGGCTACGGGGGACCTCAACCACACCACCCTGCAAACAAATCGCATCCCCCGATTTCTGCGCTGCCTGGAGCTGCTCTCCCCCGCGCAGGGGGCGAGGGGAGGCCGGCACCAATGGCAGCCGGATAAGTCAGCAGGGGTGGGTGCGCCGTGTAAGGGAGAAGAGAGATGTTTACCTCAACGTTGCAAAAGCACCATCATTTCTGGTTGCTGGAGACCCGGAGCGCTGCAGACTGCGCATCGCCATGGCAACATGCTACGGTGAGGGAGACCTACTATGCTCGGCGCCGGCCGTGGCAGCGACAGCACATGCTGGGGCAGGTGGAGCAGCCCGTGCCAGCGCCAAGGCAGGAGGACACGAGGCGGACCTGGCCCTTGAACTCAGAAGAGGGAAGCAGGTTGCCTAAAGAAGCACGAGGAGCTGGGAGATTGAACGGCTCAGGGACCTCGGCCTGCCCCATGCCGCCAGCCTGCAGGGCAAGGCCAGGCCAGCAGTACGATCACAAGCCGTAGGGACCCCATAGCACCATGTCCCACTCCCATGTGGCACGTCACACCACATGCCCAGACACCTCAGAGGAGGGGAAGCCCCCTTGAGACCCCCTCCACCCCTGACGGCCGGCTGGAGGGGGTCCAGCCCCATCCCACGCCCCAGTCACATTTGGTGTCAGCAGAGCCACGCCAAGGCAGAGCCAGAGCTTGTTTAGCCCCTGTCATGTGTGCTGCAGCACCCAGGAGTAAACAAGAAGCAGATGAACCGAGTGGGCGTTTTCCCTAGATACACCTGCCAAGCCTCTTGCAATCTGGGATTTACAGCCTCAGCGGACAAGTGACTAGACAGCCACGTTGTGCTCCGAGGTGCATTTCTGCTTGTGGAAAACACCGCTCCCCCTCTCCCCAGCACCCCTCAGCAGCCACCTTTTGCTTGCGTTACCCCCAGGGATGCTGCAGACACCAGTCCTGCCCACAGACCACGATCACTGCAGGCAATGCTGAAGGGCAACACTTGGTGAAGAGGGGAACAAAGAGCCCCACTGAGCCAGGTGCTGATTCCCCACAGATCCTGCCTCTGGCCAGCTGGACTACTGACTTCTTCCCACCTGGCCAAGAAGCAAAATGCATTCCTAACTCCGTGGCAGTCTCGCAAGCTCACCCCCACCTCACGCGTTAGGGTCAAATTGCAGGTGTGCTCCAGCCTCCCTACACAAACCTGACGTTGTCAGGGGATACCCGAAGGAACAGAAGGCCGCTCTGCTCTGGCAGCAATCAGCTGCGTGCTCGAAGCTATTTGCACCATTTCCCAGAAACCATTACTTAACCCAACTGAAATTATCCACTGCTAGTGGAAAAGCTTTTCAAAGAAAATATCATCTTAGTGGAAATTTTCATTGCAATCAAACAGCTCCAGATGAGCTAAGCAGCAGGTCCCGACAGGTGCTACGTAAATGGCCACAAATCACTCCCTAACCTACCAGCCCCCTGCCTAGGCAGATTATTCTTGCTCTCAGATTTATAAGGCCACCTCCCCAAGCACCCTCAACACATCCAAAATAATTATATTCCTTAAATACCACACACAGACCTAGGCCACCGTGCATTATGCAGAGCAATTTCATTATTAAACACAAGTTATACCAAATCACAGCAACATTTTTCATTTCTCTTCCCTTACCCACAACACAGTACCATCAACGCTGCCCCAGTGTCGCAGCTCACTATCTATCACCCTCCAAGCCAAGATTAGCAGATCCCCAGGCAGGATGGGAACCTTAATTCACAAGGGATCGGGTCTGGTTCAGCTGTAACCAAGCAGCAGTCCGAAACACCCAGGGTGAGAGGTCACATCTTGTTCAATTTTACTCCCCCTCCCAGCCAGAGCATGGAAAACACCTGTCAGCTCATGCTCTCCAATAAAGAAAACACCTTGAGATCATGCTTTATGAAGCCTTAAATGTCTTAAGCCCAGGGATTTGTCTATTGCTCCACTGTCTCTAATTTTCATCTGTAAGTTATAACACAGTCTTGTAGTCCTGACTGAGCAAGTAGATCTGTGTACACAGTGACTGCTCTTCCTCTTCAGAAAGACCACTTCTGAACATTAGAGAGGTTCCACCATTTTAGAAATTAACATGCATACAGGATTGATTTGTGTCTGTAACTGAGCAACAGAATTTCTGAGGGAGAAGGGAAGTGGGTTGTTGACAGAAAAGGGGACAGAAGGAATTTCTTTAACGAGGGGCTGATATGACTATGCAATACCGGAAAAAAAATTAAAAAAAAATCAAAGCCATCTGCACCCAGGGGAATCTCCAGTAGTGGCAAGAAGCCACGATCTTCCCCTTGATCAGAGGCCAGCAAAGAGGTAGTAGGAAAGGAGCAAGATGGAGATATTCAGCTGGCATTTGGTCGGAACAGTTCAGTAACACCACTGGGGTGACTGAAAGGCTGGTGACCCTATTTATGGACACTTCTTACCAGCACCTCCAAGAGCAAACCATAAATCAGCAAGAGAATTTGAAACTTTAGGCCAAAGCAGATAAAGGGAGGGGGGAGCAGAGTCTCTGCAGTTCTTTCCATCTCACCGTTTCAAAGCTATCCAAAAGCTTTTTACCTGTCACAGACAGTGGCAGAGTACATCACCCATACAGGTAACAGGCAGCCGTGTCAACTTCCTATGCAATAAGCTCTTTCCCATCTTTTCCTCCCACCAGGTTTCACTGACTCAGTCAGGGCCAAATATACCCAGTCCTCGCTTTGTCCTCCTAATGTTATTCAACAAATAACAACAAAAGAAGAAAACCTGAGGAATTCAAAGTGAAATTCAATATTGGCTTTTAGCTACCAAACCCAAGGACCAAGTTATTGTGTCTGAAGAACTTCAGTGTCCTCAGACAAAGCCACAAGAATCCATTAGTATCATTTAAGCCTGATCCCAGTGACAACAATACCCCCAACAAAAGCTAACAAAATACATACACACATCAATTACCTAAAATGTACTCTCAAGAGCCAGTAATAACATATTTGTGCAGCACAGGAAAGCAGCAGTATTTAATACCACTATTAAATACTGTTGTTTGTTAAATAAACAGCATTAAATCTCTCATAAGATTGCTTTCCTTCTTCCTTCATCCCTGTTTTTTTCTTCTCCCCAAAACAGACGTGCAGTTAATTCTGCTGGATCAAATACTAATACATGATGGCTACAGAACTACAGCTCAACAACTGATCAACAGTGACATTATTGAACTGACATTACTGTGATATTAAGATAATGATTTCTGAGGTCTGCTAACCAGAGGGAGCTGACAACCAAGATTAAATCTTAATGTCTCCCAACAGCCATCCCTGTAAATAGCAGAAATACTAGAGCAATCACTTTGTTTCTACATACATAAGCAATCACGTCTACAAGGAACCCTAACAGAGTAACAGCACGTTTTGTGTATGGTAGGAGAATGGCAGATATTGACAGGAAATTTCAAAATTAATCTCCAAATTAACTACCTAGGTTTTCCCAACAGATAGTCCTGTTCTCCGCTGACCACAGTAGATCTTCATAGTGACATTTATGGAGCTGATGGGTTTTACCCCAATCTGAGTGAATTTACCAGCAAAAAAAAAAAAAACACTCACTGATGTCCTCAAGAAAGAATTTTTTGCTTTCTTATGACTTATGTAGTAGTGCATACACCTTTGCTATAGATTCTGAAGGAATCCCTGAAGATTATTCTGATTTCTGTTACAATATGGAAAGTAATCCTTACAATGGAAAGCAGTCAAACTACTACAGCCTAGAAAGCTATCCCATTTCAACTAAGCCATTCAAACTGCAAGAGCATGTGCTTTTAGACCACTTCAACCATGAAGCAAAGCACATCAACTTACAGTACCAGGAAAATACAAGCCTTGCTCCCAAGAGGTTAACTCAAGAAGGTAAAGTTTTACTCTATGTGAGAAGCAGGCTAAAAGCACATCTGTGATCAGCTGACTTGTAGTCACAGACACTAGTCTTTACAACTGACCTTTTACATCAGTAAGTCACCAAAAAGCAAGCTGAGAGATAAAACCACATTGGCTGGTGGAAGACCAAATCAATCCTGCTCTCTCTCTCTCCAGGATCCCTGCTGCATCTTGAGCCAAAAGAAATCTGTCCCAAGATGAAGTGCCTTGCTGAGAATGATGGGAGACTACAAGTTTATTAAAAAAAAGCTCCTGGATAAGAACAGTGGTGCAAAGGAACCACACCTCCTTTACCCTGATCAGCATTACAAGTGAAGAGATGCAGTTACCTAACTTGATTTTCCTTACAGCATATCCCTACACAGCTCAGTGTCACAGACTGCATTTCCTAGCTAAGCAGTATAGTCTCCAGAGGGAAGAAAAAGAAGTCTCCTCTTGCATCCTCCTTTTGGGAGCTACTGTCTATTGTAAATTGGGCTGGCAGAAACAAATGGAGCCATACAACAAGCGTCAACTGTCAGAGACCACCAAGTTCCTTAAGTTAAAGCTAACAGATGAAGCTACACAAAAGAGCAGCATCCCAAGCAAATCCATAAAACCATGAAAAAACCCTACCGTCCTGAGTAGATGTGACAGAAACCCGCAGTGATCCAAATCAAACATGGTTGCAAAGCCAACAGACTCTCCCTGTCAGCTGCAAACAAACCGTGCCTCTGTACCTGCAGCGAGCATGCTTACAGCCAACAACATTTAAATAAACCCTCTGCCACCCAGCACGCCCCCAGACATTGCATGAAAAGAAAAACAACCACCCCTTAATGCTTCCCTCTGATTCAGAGACAGCAAACACAACAATAGCAAAAATTAAATAAAATAAAAAAATAATCGAGGCCACTCTGAGAGCCACAAAAGTTTGATGTGGGTGTTGCTGGCACTGGAAGGAGCAGCCCAAGGGGGGGTACACAGGCACAGCCTCTGGCATCCCTGTCCTCCACAAATGCATGTGGCTATGGAGGGGTGTCTGGCTGCCTTGCCCCAGCCGCAGGAGAAATCCAACGTAGTCCTCATGACGCCTGCCAAACACCATCTGTCAGCAGGGCAGGAAGGAGTCATCTTGGATTTGCCCTCTGTTTTCACCAGGATCTTACGAATACTTTGTCACACAAGGAAGCATGACCTCAGAAGGAAACTAAGTGCTCCATTTAACATTAAAAAAAATACATATATATACACACACACACACATCAAAATTCAAGCAGCAACACGGTGCTCTTGCTTGAAGAGAAACAGTGTAACTGGGTCAGAGAGAGAGTAATCCAATGTCATTTTAAAAGTGAGATGACTAACAGGAGGCATGAGTACCAAAGATTTATATGGCAATAATTCCAAAACTGGTGGAAGTAATGTTTTCTCCCTTTCTTTTTCTTCCTTTTTTTTTTTTTAAATATGGTATAAATTATATTCCTACTCCTCCTTCTCTCGAGTTGCAGTACAGAACTAAAATTTCAAGCAGATCAGTGGGTGGAAGATCAAAGAATGTTTTTCAGAATTTGTTTTCTACCTACATGGAGGTGGGAGTAATATGTCATAGGGACCAAAATGTATGTGTGACATTGTATTAGAGATTTCCCAGCTCGAAAAGAGCCTAAAGCTCCTTCTTTAAGGTGGCAGAGAGCAGCACTGCTCAAGACCAGCATTCTGTACCCTTCACACTGACAGCACAAGGAATGGGAAGCTCTACACGGAGACATTCGTCCTCGGGAGCTGCTAAGCATTTTGGCTAAACTAGAGAGTAACTGACAGCCTTGGCCATCTGACAGGATGGAGAAGCTAAACATCATATGATTCACTTGCCTGATCAACTTGGACAATTCACTACTGAGACTTTGCCTCCACAGATGAGAATTAACCCCCCAAACGCTCATTAGGAGCCTGGTATTAAGCCACATAATTGCGGCAAGTACTAATGGAAATTCTTAGCCGACCCTGCTTGGGTTTCACTCCTTGCTGACACAAAAGCCTGATGGGCTAGGCAAGATCTTCTGAGTAACTATCTGAATGCATAGAAATAAACGGTTGGAGAAGGAAAAATAAGTCAGAGAAATGCAGGCAATGAAAGCAGAAACATGCCCGCCCTGAAACGCCTGCTTCCTAGCAAGATAAGCAATTCCCTGCACCACCCCTGGACCACTGAGAGGAATTATTATTCCTGGATCACCATCACACAATCTTACATTTAAGCCTTTTCAAGAGTTTCACTTCCCCTGCTCAGAGAAAGAAAGTCAGTGGAGAGCATTAGACTTTTGCTGTTATCTTATATTGCTTTCCTAGACTTAATACTTAGGCTTGTTTGACTTCAGAGAGTGCACAGATTTCAGATTTTTCTCTTTACATGAATTGAGCCAAATTCCTGGAACACAAGAAGAAAATAGATGTGTATATCACCCAGGCAGGTAGGTGTCAGGACCTCTGTTACTAGCAGATCCCAAAGCAATGCATGCATCACCATAACCTGGCTTAATTCACAGTTCTGCACGGGCATGCTTTAGCTGGTTACTATCCCTGCAGAGGATAAGCTACAACATCCAGAATCATAAGCCAAGGGAAACGAAGGTTACCACAGAAGAAAGGTCTTTACTGAGGATGGAGAAGACCGAAGGCAATCCGGGTGTTCCCTTCAGTCACTGTTACTGTGGCTCTTCAGTGACTGAAAGGGAAGTATGTTTTCACAAACAACTGTTAAAGACATGGATTAATGGTTTTATCCTGCATTCCCTGACTTTTAGACTGCTGGATTAGACTCAGTTGTTTCCTAGCAGCTGAAAGAGGCCTTCAGCAACAGATCCTTCATTTCAAACAGATAAGAAATGGCTGCCCCAGAAACACTATCCCGGCAGAAACATTTTGAAAAAGGAAAAACTTCATCCTGGAGGCGAACCAAGGAGGTAAGGCCCAATTCCTGCCAAGCAGAATTCCAACTCTCCTAGCAGAGCACAGACATTTCATCCCCTCCGCCCCCCTGCTTTGCCCACAGCTGCACCGTGCTCCAGCAATAAACGCTACCCTTCTGGGGCCCTTCTGGCATGCCGCTACAAACTCCCTTCTTCGTGAATTCATCAGGCTCGCTTTTCCATTCAGCAATAGCAGGAAGGTGGAAAGTCCTTGCCGAAGAGCCTCAGACACAAAAGGATAAAGTGCAGAGACTACAGATGAGGGCAGTTACAGCATATACAGCAGTCTGGTAAGTGTGACTTCTTCTGGGTAAATAAGAGGGGAGAAAAAAAGTTAGCTACCTGACATTCAACCCCCTTCTCTCCACGAGACACCTGAAATGATGGGAATGGATCAAGAATGAAAAATAAAATAAAATAAAATAAAATAAAATAGAAATAAAAGAAATCAACTCTTTTAATGAAGTGTTTGCTTTGGAGGGCTTTTTTGAGGGGGAGATGAGGAGTGGGGGAGACGGTGAAATAGGAGACAAAGGCAGTGGCAAAAAAAAAAAAAATAATACAACAATCATTGATTAAAGTGCAAGGAACTGACAGCAAAATGAGATAAACTCTACCTTGCAGCTTCTATAGGAAATTGCATATCCCAGGAGTCCTGATCAAGAATTCAAATCATTTAGGAAATTAAGGGGGACTGGCTCTTCAGGAGAGTTCGGCAGCAGCAACTCCCACTTAATTTGGTCACTTCATTACAGCGCTTCTCCAGGAGACAGAGCAGATCTTTCATGCAGGAATGGAGTCTTATCTCCTCAGCAGCCCCTCCTGGGACAGCTCTAGCAACGTCACTGCAGAGCACCCCAGCTCCCTCAGGCTGGTGAGGCTGCCTGACACCACTCTGGTTCAGAGCCATCACCTCCCACCTGAAAGCACAGATCTGGGCACACCTCACACCCAGTGCTCACAGCGGGGGGCAACGCAGCCGCCAGTCAGCACAAGAGAGCACAGCCAAAAGTAGATGCTTTTCAAGCCAATCTCATGAAGCCCAACACTGAAGATGACAATGGCTATGTAACAGACTACCATCAGTGGAGATAGTATGGCAACACCAGATTAAAGCGCACAGGCCTTGGCACTCCTTGCAAGGCTTCGACTCATCACAGTGAAGGGATCTGTGCAACAGACCAAAGCTGAAAGGAAAACATTGCTAGTAATTCAGGATTCACCTCGCACAGCTCGATACAATAGAAAACTATTTGTATGCTTGGTGTGTGACAGTTCAGAGTCAAAGGACAGGAGTTTCAAAAAGTTTTCTTGCCTTTGAAAAACTTCACTCTCAATAACCTTAATCTGTCTGGATTCAACAGGCCTGAATCACCTTATACACCAGTCAGCCAAACAGAGATACCACTGATTTACACCGAAGAGAATCGCAGCTTGGGATGCTGGTTCTCACTTGCAAGGAGTTGTTCCAGTCTGAAGGCCTATGGGAACTTTGGAGTAAGTATAAACAACCATTCTCAGGCCTGTATGCACTGACAGCACACAATGGACATCAAGCCACTGTCTCTACTTCTGGTCTTTACTAGCAGGTGACAGCAGATGCGTGACAGACGGTCAAACCAGAGCTAAGATGGAATAAAAGGGAAGGTGCATGTATCTGTGCATGTATCTGCCTGCCCAGCAAAGAACTGAATATATGCACACTGCAAGCAGATCCCATGGGGAGAGCCACGCTGTTAGTCAGCTTGGCATATCTGCCGTTGTGGGTCCCAACTTTAAAAACAACCTCAGGCCTAACAGGAGGAGGGAGGAAGACAAAAAAAATAAATAGATAAACCATCGTATAGATGAATGTACAAAATGAAACTCCTTTCACTATTAAAAAAAAGACAGAAGGACACAGAGCAAGTGATGTTGTATTAGCATTCCTCATTTCCCTTCTAGCCAGAATAAAATCCCTGTTCCCAAAGCACTATCAGGGACACACAGAATCAAGGCCTGAACTACAAGGCCTTATGGTGTTTACCAAACTGCCCTTATTGCTGGGGTGAAAAAAAAAAACAAAAAAACCCCACAATATAACAGAGGTCTGGTTCCTTCATGTGAGTGGGAGGGGGGGAGCAATGAGATCCCACATCCAAAGTTTTCAGAGGCTGATTACAATTAGAATAGGCAACTGTCTCTCCTCACACATTCATGTCTGCCCACTGAAAGTCTCTTTTCCTACGAAATAAACGAAATAAACACTCAAGGCTGCAGTGGAAGTAAGGGTAATAGGAGTGACTGAAGACATTTGACTTCTGCTTGTGTGTTTACTGTTCTGCATGTCTCAAGTGGGACTTGCAGCTCTGACTCTGTACTGAACCACCTGTACTTGCTCTGTACTGAGCAAGTGTTACAGAGAGCTTCCCAAGTCCTGCATGAAGCATTTGTCTAAGATTTTCCCCCTTTTCTTTCAGTGCCAGCACTGCTCAGCTTTGTACAGGGGCTTAGCTATGCACAGCTGCAGAGTTTCATTCAGTGATGCAATGCTCACCTCAGTGGTGCAAGGGGAACACGGAAAGATGGAAGAGGCAGAAAAGCACAACTGCTTCCCAGCCACATCTACGCCACTCACCAGTGGGTGCTGAGCATCTCGCTCCCGCAGGGGCACACTGCCACCCTGTGGAAATGGTCCTTGCTCTCCCAGACAACTTCAGAAGGGCTGTGGGGAGTCAGCCTGCAGCCTCCTCACATCAGCTGTCCTGCTAATGCACCAGCGAGCCAAATGCGCTTCAGCACTGTGCTGAAGCAGGGCTCCGTGAATTAAATTTATTGACAGTAATGCAAATTTAATTTCTGCTAAATCTTGGTAATCACATATCTAGTGTCAGGCTGGCTGCTGCGGGCACAGTAATGTAGCTATTGAAACGCACATTTACTGCCACTCGCTCGACTTCCCTCCACTAGCGAATTAAAACAATGAGCAGCAGAACGTCTGCAAACCTTCAGACAAGCCATATGAAAGACCAGTGTTGGTTTCCACCTCTGTCCCCAGAGCATTAGGGCAGCACGCAGAAAAGGGCAGCATGCCTCAAACAAAGCAGGACACTGGCACCAGGTTTCTTCCAAAACATCCCAAGTCACAGTCCCTGGCTTTCGGTGGGCTGGCAAAGAGCCAGGCAGTCTTAGCACTAGACTGAAGGTCAGCAATAAACACCAAGATTCAGCCCCGACTGTGTACTTCTGTCAGCATGAAAATAAACAGCAGGTGAGCACCGGTGGAAACCTCTCCTCAGTACACTCAGGTTATTTAAACACAGCCTGGAGACCTATTTATTCAATAAGGGCTGCAATTAGCCTGCAAATTAATCTCAACACATCTCTCTATGGCAGACTGAGAAATGAACTTCATTGGGAAAAAAAAAATAAATTAACTGATGCTGCTGATAGACAAGCACGCTGCACCCACATTTTAAAAATACATTAAATCTAAAACCAAGGGGTCTGAGTTTACATTCCTAACTAATAAACTGAGGTGGGAGGGACTAACAAAAAGCTCCTGAAAAAGCTGGAGAAACTAAAGAAACTGCCAATAGTAGAAAAAAACTCTGCCACTTGTAATTGTGCAGGTGCATCTGCATTTCACAATAGGCCTGAAAAAAATAAAAATAATAAAAAAAAAAAAAAAAAAAAAAACAGAACAGGAGGAACTCTTGATTTACTTCAGTAGGCTTTGGGTCAGATCTCAGATGCAGCAACCTCTCATTACTATTTCCATTACCAAAAAAATTACGATGTCTAGTATATGCGCTCCTCTCCTCATTCAAACAGACTGCTGTTTCATGCCAACAATCACACAAAAGAGAAACGAAACAGTCTCATTATTATTGACAATGAAACAAGATTTGTCCTGCTCTGCCTCTTTCACAGCTCTTCAGATTTAACTCCTGCCATAAACTTAATGAACAAAACCTGAAGCAAAGCAGTCTGTACCAGACAGCACACTGTAATCTGAAATTACATCTGCTCTAATGTGAAAACCCCAAAGCACCTTTGATGAAAAAACACATGCCTTCCAGATATGCAGTTCAGGATTAGTCCTTACATATTCAATAGTCAGACCAGCTGGCCGCCTTCTGTCTGATTGAATCAGGAGACAGAAGCCTGGGACTGCCTGACCACCGGACCTTACAGGACGTGTGGCTCTGGAGATGGTTCCACTGAAGTTTAGTCCTGCTAGTTCATGATGCACACTGTCCCAGCCTCATGCAAGTGAAGGCAGAGGGAAAACAACAGAATGAACACACTGTACGTATTGTATATGCTCTGGGAGGAGAAATGTGCCCACAGCCTGTCCTGCTTTACAATTGAGATTCAGAAAATGCAAGCATGGCTTGAACCATCTCTCACTGAAACTGAAACACATATTCTGCAGTTCATTTCCTTACCTTCAACAGCCCTTTTGGGAAGTCTTTGCCATCGTTCATCCCCTGGAGGTTAGCAATGAACTCCTGGCAGGTCATCTTTTTCCCGATGTTCTGGAAAGGATGACAGAGAAACAAAGCATCACCTTCGTGCTGCTTTTGAAAAGTACATAAGCAATGTTACAGATGAATTCCATCTCCCTGCTTTCATTCAAGCCCAAGGCGAGCAATACTAAGACATTCCCAAGATCACTCACAGGCAAGCATCCCTGTGTGAACACAGTTGGAAAAGGTAAAGTGTACTTGGACTCCACATATTCATCTGAAAAAAAAAAGTTGAATACTGGAGGATAACGAAGAGGGTGCTGCTGAAGTTCACTGGAATGTGCATGGTGCCTTCCACCCCCATGTCTCCAAAGGCTCTACAAGGTAGAAAATCTGTACTTGATCCACCTGTAGGGCATAGGGAAACAGCCAAGACACTTTCCAGACCTTATTCTTATTCCTTCTAATCCTGCCCTCCAGTAGCAGCAGCCTTGCAAGAGCAGGATGCTCAGGAGCCACCACCATCTTCTGATTCACAGACTCTGATTCTGCCTCCACACTTCCAGAGGATTCTTTTCTCTCTCCTTCTGTGTAATTCACTGTCTCAAAGTTGCCCAACAGAGCCACAATCAGAAAGGGGATAGCTACATTCGTGTAGGACCCAAAACATTCTGTATTTCAAGGTTTGAGGCTGCCTTTAAATTGTTCTGGGATCCCAGTGAGGGCTCAGAGAAGGTGTCTGTGCTAGGTCCCCCTGGTGTCCTGGGTGTTAGAAACTCCAAGCCTTGCATGCAGGAAGCCTTGTGAGTGGGCAGCAATGGTAACACCGAACTGGTGAAAAAAGGAGCCCAGAGAGAACTGAGGAAAGGGAAGCAGCCTGGAACTAACCATAAAACACGGCAAAAGCAAAAACAGGGCTTTCTGATGACCAGCGTTATCTTTAGGGATGCCAGAGAGGAAAAGGTCTGGTAAGATCATCCCATGGTCAGGGTATGCCGTGGCTGCAGGATGACACTGGGCTGTGAATTCCTCTGTTGGGACAGAGCTAGTACACGGTGCGTCCGCATACCACACTGCGAACCTCCACCTGTAGCACGGTGTGCCCACAAGCTGCACAGCGCTTGCTCTCTCTGACTAATGAGGGCATGTTACAAGGTACCTGCCTTGTTTCTGTGTGCAAAATGGACTGCTGGCTGTCCTCTGGGGAAGCAGCCTTGTAGCTTGAAGCCCTCCTCCCTGCCTTGCCAGGAAAACATGAAGCATTCACAACCTACAGTGGAAGAGCTTTGTGTACAGGCAGAAGCAAAGTCCCAAGAAAGAGATGAGTCAATAATATAGGTTATTCAGTGTTGCAGTTACATGATGGCTTGGGCTGCACTTATACTCCTGTTTTGCAAAAAAAAAAAAAAAAAAAAAAAAAAAAAAAAAAAAATGATCAGGGAAAGATGGAAAACCACCAAACCCTAACCATCAGCCTCATCTAGCCACAAAGACAGAACCCACAGCCCTTGGCCACCAAAGGACCAAAAGCAGGTTAGGACCTACCCACCAAAGGACCAAAGCTAACATCACCACACAGGTTGCAGAAGATGTGCCTTGCAGTCTAGGGATGCCTTGAACAGAGTTACCTCTCTAGCATGGCATCACAGCCCAAGAAATAACCTGCCTGCAGAGAAGTAAGCATGCATCTTCAAGACACAGCTAGCATAAAGGATTTAGCTACCAAAAAAAAAAAAATGCAGCAGGGCAGGGGCAAATAAAGGGGTAAGTGAGAGCTTGTCTGCAAGAGTTAAGGGAGAGCATGGACTGAAGGCACAGCAGTTGCCCTACAGCCCTACATGCATGTGAGCTTACCATGAGATAAAAGCATCCGCACTTATCATTAGCTTGTCAGCAACAACCAGAGCTCAGTGCAGACAAGCCCTATGACTCATTTGTTTCCTGCTCCAGCAGAATCATGCTAAAGGATGGGTTGGAGCATTGTATCTTTGTTAGGGAACAGGCAATTAGTATATGTGTGCAAGGGGCTGCATTCCAAGTCAGAAATGCCCAACTTACCACCTACGTGGAAAAAATGCAAAGCAGTAAGAAGAAAACCAAAGTTACAGGAAATCCCAGAGAGAAGTGGCACACGTACAGGAGCCTGGCAAACATTACAGCTCCACACAGGTAGCAACACATGAGTAATGGCTGCCAGCAGTATAAACCTCCGAAGTTACACAGTGCACCAGTCATTCTAACCCCAGCTACAAACCAACAGCAGTAACGAAGGGTCTGAGCCACATCCCTTACTCCAGTACCTCAGGGAAGGCCCAGCCCACAAAGGAAAAAAAAAAAGTCTTTACTACTCCCTTCCCCCTCCTGCTCCTACAATTTTCAGACAAAGATCTTCAATTAACGTCAGGTGGGCGTCAAAACCCCTGGGGAAGCAGGCAGAAGCCTGGGCTTCATTACCTGCAGCCACTGCAGAGCTGTGCACCCACAGGGGCTGAGCAGCCCCTGGAGACAGAGCTACAGTGCTGCAGCTGGGGCTCTCAGGGCTGTGCCTGCCCCCAGGGATAAGCCTCCATGCCCTGCTGCCTGGCCCCACATCCTTGCTGTGCATGGACAGAGAAAGCCCCAGGAATACCGTGCACAGCAGCCTATTGCACTGCAGGTGCTCAAATACATGTCCTAGGGCTGCTGGCACCCTGCTGCACCAGAGTGACTAAGAGGACTGGAACTGGAAAATTATTTCCCCCAGGCAGCCACAGGAGAGATGCATGTACAGGGGGAATGCAGGGCTCCTGCTCAGGGCACCCACGCCCCTCCTCTGCTCTCTTTCCTCCGGGCACAGCCATTATTACCTGGCTGAGCAGAACTCTGGTCCCACCAGATCTTCTCCCTGCAACAGGATACCTGCAAGCACCACCTGCCCCTTGTATTCTTTGTATTGGAAAGGAGAATTCAATCCCAACCACAGTTCCCTGGCCAGGGTCACCTGCCATCACTGGGGAAAGGATGAGAAGCCCACCAGAAAGAAAGGGGGCTGAGGACTAGGAGCATCTTCGCACATAATGGCAAAACCCAAAACTCACGTGTCCATGCAGGTCAGTGTTCAGCAGCATCATGGCACACGTGAGGCAGTGAACTCCATCTGCAGAAAGGCATAACACGAGTCACATGCAAACCCAAGCCTGTACCTTTAAGAACAGCTGAAACGAAGCCTCGTAGCCTAATCAAGTCTGTTCTCCTAATGAGAATCTGTTTATCAAGAAATACACATAATTAAGTAAATGAACAGTGAGGTCATTCCACAGCTGCCAAGACAGAACAGCCTTTCTTTCATCTTTTAATGACTGTCAGAACTATCTTGCAGCACACATGGATGATGCGAACTAGACAGGAAACCACGCTGCCACCCTTTGCCTGCTAATGCCAGTACAGCTTGAATCAGCTCCCACTTTTTTAGGGCAGAAAGGGAAGAATAATACACGCACATTCTTGTATACGGTGCACATACAACACGATAGATAGCATGCTGTTTTTGTGGCCCCCTCCTCATTCAGGGCTCAATTACACTAAATTTTGAAGAATTTCCCTCAGCTCTTCAGACAGCCTAGGCTTCATGTTGGCTAGTGAACAACCCATCAATGTCTAAACAGGTCCTGTAACAGAGGAACTCCACATGGAGCCAGAAGAAAAGGGGCTGCATTCCTTACTCCATCTCTAGAGTCACTGTGGTAGACCTGGGAAAGACAGAGCAGACCAGTATTTTCAGAAGTGGCTATCACTTTAGTATGTTTATTTTCCATGCACCCCTTTTAAAACCCTAAGTGTAGCAGCTGAGCACAATCCAAACACAGGTGACAGTGCCCATGCTGCCATTTGTCACCTCGGTAAATTCATTTTCTAAATCCCTTCATCCTGTTTTCAAACTTAAAAAGTGCTCTAAGAAAAATATTTTCTCCATTCTCCTGTTTGTAAACACCTGGTGATGTCTTCCTTTCTCTCACAGAGGTGTCACAAAGATACAGAATCATTTATAAGCCATGGACACACTGCAGTGAGATGCAAGTAAAAACCTTTGTAGCCAGGTCAGGATTATGACCATGCACAGATCCCCGTGTGGTGTAAAAGAGAAGAAATGGGGATGGGGATATATGCATCTTAAAAGTCAGCATGACTACCACAGGCTTAAATCTGTGAAAAATAAAGCCATTACAAAAAGACGTGCTGCAAGGTAAATACCATGTTTTCTTACAACGTTTATAAGGCAACCAAGCAACGTGGCAGAACTCTAGCAGAGCAGGGAATAAAAGCAGCACTATTATAATCGGTAACAGCGTCAAGTCTGAAGCAGCTTGAATCTGGGACAGTGGTGCTCTAGTTCAGGTCTACACATTTCTCTAGAGCAGCCTGTCCTCCAAATCCCAAATACAATTGGAGAACTGAAAAAAAGGAAATGTGAAAAGTGAAAACAGAAAAGCAAATGCAACCCTGGATTTCCACCAAAAGGAACTATCACCACATTTCTGCAGCGCACCACTTGACTACTGACAGTGGGAACCCAGCATCAAAATTATGTGAAATCCTAAGCAAGGGCTACAGGACTTGCTTTAATTGAAATGCTTACTCACGCTCTTAAGTGGAAATGTCCCTACTGCAACCTGGAATTCGAGTAAGGCAGCCAGATCAACATGGAAATCATTGTTTTAATCTAAAAATGACACACACCTATTCTACTTGACTGCCTGTGGCATCTTAAAACAAGAAGGGCATCAGGAAGGGGACAGACATGGTGTAGGAGCAGATGACATCTCATTGCTACCTATTCCCTTCCCTGACAGGTCAGCCAGTAAAGCTGAACAGGCACAGAGAAGGCAAACGCCACCTCTCTGTCACAGGTTAATTACAAAGCAAGGGGCAAGAAGTGTGGTGGTTCCTCCGAACACAGCAGCTCCTCCCTACTTACACTAGAGACCAAAGGCTCGTCTGAGCCCGTGCGTATTTTCTTTCTTCTCCTCCTCCCTTTCTCAGCTTTCCCAGCGTGTGATCAGCCGGCACTGGAATCGCAGGGTCACATTCCTCCGCTGGCACGGGTGACTGAGTGCAGCAGCTATGCCAGCGGACAGCTCGTCCTCTTCTCGAATGCCAACTTCCTTGGGTTTGATCTCTGCGCTTGTTTGTTTCCCCCACCAACTTCCAAAATGACTGAAAACATTGGCACGGAGGCAGTACTCTCTGACTGATGTTAGTCAGTCAAGATGAAACCGTGCCAGGGTCTGGATACAGCACCCAAAATTCACCCCCACAACTGGCAAGAACTGGCATGTGCGTTGCCAGTGCATGCGGAGAGATGAGCACTGAGCTGAGTATGAGAAGTGCAGAGTGTCTTTGCCACATGAGATGCGATCATTCCCATCCCTACACGTGCAGCTAGAGCACAGGTACCCACACACGGGAAGTCAGAGAGACCAAAAACCACAACCGAGGACATTTAAATCTGGAGATGCTGAAACAAAGGATTTACACTGAGGAGGCCTAAAGACCTTGCCTGTGTGGGGATAAACACAATTTTTCACTCTTACCACAAATGTGTGTCGACAATTGGAAGGGTTTCCATGCTTGTGACAGGCAATCTCTGAAGCGTGGCACAGCAATTACAGCATGTCACCACACAAGCTACCATACATACAAGGTGAGGATGAGGCAACAGGGAGACCAAAGACCTTATCAGAAGCAAAGTTACCTTGAGAAGAAATGGTGTTTGGGTTACACTGATAGTATCTGCTGGAAAAGTGGACTAAAACTCTCTCTCGTTCCTGAGTTTCTCCAATAAGTGAAAAGGCTTTAAAGAAACTCCTAAAAGAAGCGCAGAAAAAGGAGAAATTAAAATCATAAATCCCTTTTTCCTCTCACACGGTGTGTGTGGAGGGAGCATATACAGCTGTACAGCACAGCACAAATCTTAGCAGGAAATACATAAGCACACACCAGACATTTGGTTCCAAGAAGCCTGTCTAGGAAAGTGAACCATTATCCCATGGGCAGTTAACCCAAATACTACAGTAAATTAACCAGGAGGAGTTAAATTACTGGTCTCAACCGCAGAATATATGAGCTAATAAGCAGTTTTTCTGCTTGAAATAGCTGTTCCTAATTTTCAGTATTTCTCATTTCTTCAGGGAGGGAGCTGGGACAGGTGCTGTCCATGCACAGTGTATACTCAAGGTGTTCTGTTCCAGCTGTGCACACCCGAGCACACGCACTGGACACAGCAAGTGAGCCCATGCAAGGAGCAGGGGCACGCCTTCATCCACCTCTTAGCCACCCCACTATTCTCCCTGCTAGGAAAACTAGCCCTGCAGCCAGCTCTCACGAAGAGCTTCTCTCCTTCCCGAAATCCCCACATCCTGGAGCCAAGAGATGACCTCAACGGTATCAGCCTACACTCATTTGTCAAGATGCTTCTAAGAAAAGCTTGGAAACACAGACCTTCTGGGTCCAAAGCAAGAAGGCATTGCAAATGAGTGCCTAATAGACAAATTTTAAATACCCCATGAGACTGAAACAAACACCAGAGCTGAGAGGCGTGGAATATGCTGCTGGAACATTCGAGTCTATCTAGCCTGGAAGAATAACTATTAAATCTTTTTCTTTGATGTAAGGTCAGAGACAGACTGTACTTGCAGGGATCTCACACCCATACGGAGTGTGATCTGCCTGGTAATAACTTCATTTCACATGTACCGTATTGCAAATAACCGAACTCACAAGTAGATACAACCGAGTCTTTGCAGGGTTTCTCTTCCCCACCCTATTTCACGCCCTACTGGGAAATTTTGACAGCCAGCCCTCCCTCCAGCAGCAGCCCCTGCTCCTGCTGGTCACCACAGACCTGCAGCCTCTCCTTGTTGTCAGCACCGTGACCCACCTTGCAAGCACCCCTGGAGAGGGAGCCAGACGAACACCATTTGCTCAATAAACAAGAGAGATGCACAAGTGAAGCCAGCCCACACGCAGAGCCAGGGCATGGGAGCAGAGCAGAGCAATGACTGCCTATCCACGTGCCCTGACTCTCCACAGACTGTGCTGCACCCTGCACAACGGCCTCACACCATCTGAAGGGAACACAGGTCTGGGCTGCTGCCACAGGCTGTGGTACACCGATGCATCGCAATCATTTAGCAACTACAGCTCGCCAGCAAGCCAGCAGCAGCGGGGCAGATACCTCTCACGTGCTGCAGATGGAGGGCAAGGCATCCTAAAAGTCAGCATGATTACCACAGGCTTCAATCTGTGAAAAAAGAGGATGCTTTGCCCTCAGCCTGTGCACCCAGCAGCCTCCGCAGTTTGGCTGGCAAGCGGTTGCTGACGAAGCCTCTGTAAGTCCCTTGTGTGCCTCAGTCCCGCACCAACCAGAGTATATTTTAGAGAAGGTCACGACTATTAATATTAACAGGAGATCTACAGGGAGAAGAGGCCTCCTAGAAATGCGAGGAGAAGTAATTAGGTGTTGGATTTCACAATTTAAAAGAGGGGTATATTTAGCACCATGCTCCAGGGCTCCGAACACCCGGAACAAGGAGGCAGCATCCCCCACCCTGCGCTGGGCTGGTGCTGGAGCACCCAGCATCCAAGCACTCCTTTAACCCTTCAGCAGGTGTCTCCCTGCTGCCCTCGGCATGCAGGGCTCGTTGTCCTTTCCTCGTGGACAGGGGCAGGGCTCTGCCACAGTTTCCTGCTGCTGACCCCCTCGAAATGCATTTGCCAGGGGACCAACAAGAGCCCACAGCCTTCCTGGTTTCATATCATTAGGAAAAATAATAACCCTTTCCAGTAGCCTGAGCCAGACGGTTTAAACTCACATTAAATCCCTCTCCCTTTCTGTCAGCATTTAATGGTCCAGCAACTGTGCCAACAGGCCACTGCTACACAAGTTTAGTGTTTTGCCTCCTAGAAAAACACTGAAAACAAACACCATTAAGACCTAATTCCATTGTAAAAAGGAACAAAAATTGAAGGGATGGGTTTTCAAACACCCACGCTGGCAGCTACCAAACTCTCAAAGGCATTTTCCATGTGGAAGCTTTTGCTGTTCTGCACATTTTTAGGTGCCTCAGAGGGACACAGCGAGGGGAGCTGCCAAGCCACGTGAAATCCTGGCCCCTGCCTTGCACAGTGCAGCCAGGCAGTGAAAGCTTCAAAAGGCACCAGCCAAAAAGACAGCGAGTACTGGGCGGCTCAATCGCGAGCAACACCTTCATTATTCAGCTGCACCTGGCAGGCTGCAAGCTCCCCCTGTTCACTGACTTGTTGTTTTTCTCCCTCTCCCCTGCATCAAGGATCACATCTAAGCAAGTCCACCCAAAGATCTCTCCCTCCAGGAAATGCCACCACTCCAACAGAGCTACGCACAGCAGCACGCCAACCTAAACAGAAGAGAAATGCTCCGTCCCAGAACACGTCACTTCCCTCTCTTCACAATCTTAAGCTCCCACTGCTTCACCCAGGCCAACACAGCAAACAGCCCTGCTACTAAAACAAGAGCATTAGGTTTCCAAAGAGGCACGTACCTGAGCGAGTAGTCCAGCGTCATGCCTGTGAAATCGAAAAATTTAAGGTATTCTTCGGCCACGAGCTTGCTGAACTCGTTGCTTTAAAGAAAGAAAAAAGAAAGAAAGGTGAGTTATTCAAGACTGAGCTCTCCTGAGCCAGTAGTACAAACAACACAGCACAAGTTCCCATATCAGCACATACTTTTTGCCCAAATGCTTCGCCACATCGGAGCGCTTGAATCTGTCCAGATGGTAGAGGCGTTTAGCCAGGCGCCTGGCTGCGTCCAAATTGCTGCTGCTGCCATTGCTGAGGTCGTAGCCAAGGGCTCCAGCAGCATCTTTCTCCTGAAGTTCATTGCTCCCCATGGCAGCACTGGAGTCTAGCACCGCATTCTGCAGTCCAGCATTGCTATGAGATGTAAGGAACATGAAAAGAAGTAAGAATGACAACATCACGGCTTCGAGAAGGATTTAATTCCTCTTAGAATAGAGGGCAATTAATGGTACAGAGGCAATATTACGTGCTATAGCAAATGCCACTTAATTGAAGGAGCTGTGTATAACAGGAACATTTATTTAGCAGTCATCAGAGAATAAGAGAATTAAACAGAGACCCAAATATGGTTTTTCCAGCCCAGAAACACACTGTGCTCTGCACTCACCTCTTGAACAAGCTGTGTCCAAAACCCGTGCTCACCGCACAGACAGCTGCTTGCTACAGTCAACCTACAACTGCGCCTGACAATAACAACTTCTCATCTAATTTTTGTTGTAGTATTTTTTAACTCAATCATTTGCCAGCAGCATGTACCCAACGTGTTTGAGAACAGCTTGTAAGGGTGCCCTGTAGATGTAAGCCCTAAGCCACTTTCCACAGGGCAACACAGCCAGGGCGATCGGCAGCTCCGCGCTGGCTCAGCAGAAGTCCCTTCCTCATTTCTTCCCCCAGTTGTCCTGGAAACAATGCTACTCCCCAAATCTAAAATAACCTCCGCAGAATTCAGTAGCATCCACGCTGCCCACACGCAGCGGGCATCCCACTGGGTGGCACCACCAGGAAGAGCAGGACTCGGGGCAAGGAAGCTGATTTGGGAGAACCGGAGAGAGGCACAAACCGCTGGGCCAGCCTGAAGAACCTCTTGCCTTCCTCCTGCTCCCTCGTGGCAGCGATGATCTCCCTCACCGGCTGCTCCAAGTCAGGATGTTCAGCATCGCAGTCCCAGGGCACTTTATATAAATCATGCATTTATAGATTCCTCCCACTTCTACTACAGCAGGAAAGTTCTGGCTAAACTCTGTATTTGCTTTTCTTCCTTCAAAGAAGCAAAAGCCTTCCACATAAGAAAGTGCACCCCCGCGTACACCTCCCTCCACATGGATAAATCTTTTCTTTAAAAAAAAAAAAAAAGTTTGGAAAAAAGCTTGTCTGACACTTGCATGAAAACCCTTACACAATCTCGTTTCTGCGTGTGACAGCATTTCTATCAAAAAAAAGTACTATGCAGAAATTCTTTCCACTAAGTCTTAGTTTACACAGGGATAATGAGTGATCAGCAGAGGTCACAGGCAGGGCAGATATGAGTGGAATGAGGTAAAGATGACTTTAAACACAACGCTTCAGCATACCAAAGCTTTGTATGCCACTGTAATCCTCAGGCTGGACAAGCCACGGTCAGAACCACTGATCACTCCAGCAATGACCTACCAATTTCCTGAGATGTCTGTTAGATGTTTATTAACCTTTCCAAGCTGAGATTCTCATGCAACGTGAGCTAAAACCAAAGATCTTGGTTGTTCTGCACACCTTCCTCAACATGTATCATCACCTGCGCCCTACCCTCTTCTCACGTTTAAGAGGAGGTTGTGCTGTGATCCTACAGGTGGGAAACTTAAAGAAAACACCCAATGAAGGTATCAAACATCTGCACTTTGGGTAAACCTTTCTATTTTTTAAAAACGTATCTGGAGAAAACAGACATCTGCCCATTCTTACAAGTAATGGGGATTTTAGTTTGCATGTAAGTGTAAATATTAAGATGCTATAATAAAAAGACTTCATTTTCATCTACCATGGGATTACTGGATATAAAGTATTAAGAACACTGCCCACCAGCCACCCTAGAAAGCAAACAAAAAAAGCCCCTCCTCATAACTGTTGTTGTGGGATGCCCCTCCTCAGCCTTTTCCAAAAGCTCTAGACAAAGTCGTAAATTCTCTTAGAAATAATTAAAAAAAAACAAAAAACACTGAAATTGGTCTCCTCTGAATTTGTGAATAAAGCAGATCCCCAGCTCTTCTGACACACACCCAAAGTAACAGCTCATCCATTCACAATAGCCAAAACTGGTTTCAAACTCCCAGCCCTGGTATTTAAGAAGAGCAAAGGACAGCCAGGTGAGCTAACACCTCTACCCTGCCTTCCACACACAAACGCTGCTCCGAAAGCCATGCCAACTTGTGGAGCCTTGCTCATAAATCACAGCCCTGTTTCACCACTGCTCTTTATTAAAGGCAGTATTTATAGCCCTGAATGATGGCCAGCGCTGACAAGCAACATCTGCATTCTGCTAGAAGCAGCACACTGCGAGAGTCAACGTCACCACAAACCACCACGAGTTTATAGAGAGAGGAAGTGCCAGCATCTGCCTCTTGGTGAAATAAACAGTGCAGGAGCCCTAGGCTTCTGTTTTGCCTTTCAGGGCTGCCGTTCGGATGTGGAGAAGGAACACACAGCAAGAAGGGAGCGCTAAAACGAGCCAACAGAGCTGCGTAAGAAACCTTAACTTCCAGCTTGCCTGATTGTAGGCTTCGTCCTCCTGGGGAGTCCCCATACACATTATTAGGTCATAGGATTCCTTCAGCTATTCTGGCAATGAATTAACTTGTTACTCAATTAGTAAGTACACAAAGGCGGTCAGATCAATAGTACAGGTTGTTTGTAACATAAGCCTCGTGTTCAGGGACAATGCCAGACTGCTAAAATAAAGCAAGACTCCAACTCTCAAACTTTTTATGTGGTGAGAAGACAGCGCCCGTGTTGCTGAATGCTAATAAAATACAGACAGCTGCTGATTACAGCATGTAAGCTGCCTTTTTAATGTCCCCTCCTGGACAGGTCATTTCTATAGGGTCTGCAGGTCTTACAGGGGAAAGGCTGACGTCTCCTCTTACCTCCAAGCTCCGTGGGCATACCATTTTCCTGTCTGTTCCCACTGCCAAACACAGGCATTAATACCTGCTTATTTCTGCAAAGTGCCTGTAATGGACTCAAATCAAAGGCTGGGAGTGCCCAAGGCTGCCTTCTGCAGCCTGCAATTTCTACGCACAATCAGTGCACAGCAGCACTGCTAGCTACACGCAGCCAAAAGGGGGCTTTGTGATGGAGAGCAGGACTGGACACAGATTTCTCATGCGGCTTCACTCTTTATCACATAAAAATGAGAAACCTTCACTGACAAGAGTAGGCTGAAAACGTAATAAATTGTATCTGCCTTATCCTGGATTCAAGGCCAAAAGCAGCTGTAACAATAGCGCTGGTAATTGCCTGCACTGCAACGTTACTGTTTTTCACCCAGAGACTCTCATATTAATCTCTGCTATCGGAAAACAGAGAAAACAGAAGAACAAAAAAAAATAAAAATAAATCTCTTCAGTCTCACCACACATGAGCTCCTCAGCTTCTCCGCTGAACGTGCACACACTCTGGGCCACCATACCCAGCAGAAACTACAGCAATTTAACAAACAGCTGCTACAGTAAATTCAATACCTTCCAACAGCAGCCACCACCCCACCACACTCATGGATAAAACACATGCAGACTGTAACATCTGTAAAGCTGCTTTCCCCTAACACACCTTAACGGCCAGGAAGGGACCGAAACATTTAAGGCTGCTTTCTTTATTTATTCCATTATTTACCAGGTCTGCAGGAACCTAACTCCCGATGCCAAGGTATCTCAAATGTATTGTGCTCAGCACTTAGTACGCTTTGCTCTATTTAAAAGTCTTCCAGAGTAAGATAATTTTTTGGTTGGTGGGTGTTTGTTTTTTTCTCCAATATATGAAAAACCCAAACCATTCATAGCGATGCTGGAGATGGCTGGTGAATGGCTGCAACTTTCAGGCAACAGCAGAGCAAGACCACTAACCTAGTGGCAAGCATACAGCACTTTGCATCTCACAGAGGTTCGACCTCCCAGTTTATTAAACTGCAAAAGGGAAACTTGAGCATGAGTACCTGCAGTTTTAGGTGCATTAGACCTCAGCACGCTCCTCATTTGGAGCAAATCTGTTGGGAAAGAACTCTTTAAGGCAGACTAAGTCAGGCATTTGCCAGCATAGTCCATCAGAGCAAAACACAGCAGTTATTAAAAATAAGGAAGGGTGGAGAAGAGTTCTGGCTCGCTGAAACCAGGGCCAGAACAAATGTTGTCTTCAGCAGGAGCACGGCATCTGCCAGGGAACCAAACTGGGTCTGATAACACTGCAACACAGCACTGTCCCTGCTGTCTCAGATGCCTTCACTCCACGTCTTTTCCTTCTTTTGGTTCCCGAACAGCCCCCCAGCAGCGGCTCTCATGTCGCAGCACGGCAGGGACGTCAGAAACACAGGAGCACTGGGATGCCACCGACACCAGCCCAGATAGCAGGGGGAGCAGGCTTTGCTCTGTGAAACATCCCGCCCTGGGGCGAGGAACCCCTGCCCTGCAAGCTGCCAGGGCAAGGCTCAGGCTCAGCCAGAAACATGCTTCCACATTTCGAAGCCGATCGGAAACAATCCGTGGCGCCAGCCGAGATGTGTTTCGAAAGAGCTGACACGCAGGCGGGTTTCTGAAAGGAGTACCCCAGCCTCAAGAAGGAAAGAAATCCCGGCAGCACAAGGACACGATGAGTCAGTTCCTGCTGCAAGGGACCGATCACGCAGACCGGCTGGGAGCTGCCTTGCTGCAGCTTTGCCACAGCTCTGCACCGGGTTCTTCAGGGCCAGCAGCGAGCACAGAACTATGTCAGGCAACAATTCACCGTGCCAGTTACCTCCAGTCACAGTGCTCTTCCAAAATACAGCCACAGGAGGGGAGGGGGGTGTGCAATAAATATATAAATAAATGAAGCCTTTTCCTGGCAGATGACTCACTGTGCAATTCTACTCCGAACGGTTTAAGCAGCTTTGAAGTCCTACGTACGGGTTCTCTTCAAAGACACGTTTGAAGTAGATCGCGCTTTGAGGACTGACACAGCTGCACTGTGCTGCAGCTGAGTTCAGCGGGTGGCTCACGAGCACAGCATCCGTGAGTGCACATGAAGGGAGGATGGCTTCCACGACCCACAGCACCCGCCGAGGATCCATTAAAGAGCACCTAGGCTGTCCCGCACTACGGGGAGAGGAGCAGAGAACAAATAAACAAGCAAACAAACCCTGTAACCTGTTATTGCTTATCAATAAGCGCATATGCAAAGCCATTTCCAGGAACTGAAGCGAACGCCGCTGCTTAAAAATAACCTCTTGCTCCCTGCAATCATCTGCCTTTTTCTTTGACTGAAAGAAGTCCTGCCGACCGTAAGTAGGGAGCTAACAGCTACTGTGCTCAGGAAATGCCATTTCTGGTAGGCTCACACTGCAGCAGGTCCAAGCTTTGTCTTTGCAGGACTGCAGCTCTAGGACACAGAGTCCCACCACACACGGGGACAAGATTGCAATCCTTCCGAGAGACAGTGTGTCCTTTATTGCACAGGCTTGCTGGCCTGTTGCCACCTGGAATACAAACGTTTTGCTAAAAATACTTTAGGTTTGATTCTCTTTCAAGCCTCAGGCTCCTTGCATTGCTGTAGCAGGAGCTGCAGGTGGAAAAGGGGCTGCCACCACGTTAATGCCCCTCTGCTTGGAAAGCGAAAACCTGTCCCTCTCCACAGAGGGCAGCGTGTGCTGTAACAACTCCCTCCACCAGGAGCATTTCTGCCAGCTGCACTCACACCTATGCTGGGTTAAACCCTCCTGACAGGCACACCAGGACAGCCCCACGCCCATCCAGGGGATGCAGTCCACCTACCACCACAGACGAGGAAAACCAGACCCGATGCACTATCTCCTGGCTGCCTCCACCAGATAAAGCCCAGCGCCAGCATGACATCTCTCCACGCTGCTCCTGCAGGTCCCCCGGCGCAGGGAGGTTCTCCCTGCTGCTCTGCCCGCTCGCCTCCAGCAGCCTCCCTCCACCAGACCCTGCTTCAAGGAGCCACATGTGAGCCCTGCGTGTTCGGGCTGACTGCCTGGAGATGGGTGCCAGGAGCACGTGTGATAACCGGGCAGCTGGCCCGGCCGGTCCCCGGGCAGGGAGGAAAATAGACTCGTAAAAATTCGGGCGCCGTGCCTTCCCCTGCAAGCTGCAGTCGGAGCACTTCAGTGTAGGCAGCCTCACTCCACAGAAGCTTCGTGGCAGTGAAACAGACTGCCCTTCTTCAAAAAGAACAGATAATAATAATAATAAAAAAAAGATTTAAGCGGTTAAAGTGGGAGGGGAAAATAACAAAAAAAAAAACAACAACAACATCCCCCAGCTCACCCAGCTGTGCTAATGAGGTGCCCACATGCCACGTGCCTCGTTCTTCACTGGTGCTGCTGCATTGCCTGCGAAGCCCTGCATGCCTCCTCACTGCTGCCTCTCTCCAGCAGAAACCCGGAGGACGAGAGGCGACCCGCAGTAATTCGGAGGGGGCCTGACCGGCAGCAGCCAGACGTGGCTAATGGATGAGACAACAGGCTGCGCCTCGGGGCTGGCAGGGGTTTTGGTGAATGGAGGCTTCCTGACCTGCATGTCTCTGGCTTCACTGGAGACCTGCCAACGCGTGCCAGCTGAGGAGCTGGACCGCTGACAGCTTCACACTGAGCGCTTTGTGCCATGGACTCAGCGGCTGCCACGCGTTTTTCTTTTTCTGTCGCCGTCGGCTCTTGGATTTTGGTTTCGTTTGCTTTATTTTCGGAGGAGGCTGGGACCTGAGGAGGCGAGGAGTCAGCAACCCTTTTTTTTTTCTCTCCCTAAAACAACAGTTTATTTAGGAGCTGGAAGCGGTTTTACAAACTCTTACTAAACTTGCACCGCAAGCACCATGTTAGCCAGAGCAGAGGCAAACTCATTCTGTGCTTTCAGAGCCTCGATACTGATGCCACTCTCCTGCAGGGAACACCACGCTGACCAGGGTGGCTCAGTATTTTTGACGTTACTAACCTGTGAGACAAATCCTCATCCGCCAAAACGCTGCCACAGGTTCAGAAGAGCTACAGAAATTTGCCGCTGCAGATTACACCTGGACTCTGTCTTTACCTGGAGTTTTACCACTCCGTATCCACGCTTCTGCATTTCCTAATGGCAGATGCAGTAGCCCACGTGCAGGCAAATGCACTCTGGCACGTGCTTGCTTGCTCTCTGGCTGCAGACACATTGGATGCATTCAGCCTTCTGTGACAACAACCAGCAATACTCCTCGGAATACATTTCCTTATTCTGGGCATTTTTTGCATTTTGAAGGGAAAAAAAAATGGGGTGAGATACAGCTTCTGCACCTCTGAAGATGCACCTGGGAACACAGCAGCCTCGACCCACTGCCAGACAGGTCCAAGGGTGATTTCTGCTCCCTTTCCTCACGGTAAGCCTTTTCAGAGCACAGTCCCATTCACCACGCTGTTGCATCACTCCTTCTGTACATAAACGATGAGCTTATTTCCTAATTGCTGAAGCTGCAGCTGCTGTTGCTGCCATTGCAGTGATTTGAGAAGTAGATCCCATTTTTCTAAATGGGTATTTTCCGAGGAGAATTGGCAGAAAAAGGCAACTACAGAGAGCTCTGCTTCTGTCACACGCTTCCAGCAGCGGGAGCAGCGAGGAGCGTGACTGACCCATCCATCACAGCAGGGCCAGCTCGCCAAAACATGCAGAACCAGGCAGCCAAAAAAGACACCGGCTGGGAGGAAGTGGCAACTGCTCCCAACTACACTGCTTAAAGGCACACCCAGATGAGGAAATCAAACCTGGCATTAGGCTGCGGTAAACATTCAAGCAGCCAGCAGTCATCTGAACACTGTTCACCACGTGCTTCTCCATACTTCCAAAGCAGAGGATGGTGGATGGCAACACCTCCTGAAAGCCCCAGCTCCCCGGGGTCCCCAAGTTCATTCTGAAGCGAGGTGGTCATGAAGGACAAAAAGCAGCCACTTAGGAACACGCAGACCTTGGGTAGACTTCATGCTAAGTGAAAAAACACCAGCCAAGACACAAGGGGAGTCTTCAGATGGGAAAAGAGTCCTACCAGGCTGCTGCTAGACAGACTAATAAAGTTAATGAATAAAGGTTACACATTAAATAGGCAAGCAATGAGTCTCACATTTATATTGAAAATCAAATATAAGCTACCACTGGAAAAATAAAATGTGAACTGAAAGCCAGAAGTCTAACTGGCGTACAGAATACTGATAAACTGGGAGGAAAATGAGGAGAATCAACCGGGAGAGTAGAATCAAAACTGATTTTTATCTATTGACAAAGTTTACTGTCTCCAAAAAGGAGTAAGTAAAGCACAAGTACAGAAAGTACTGGAAATGACCTACATGCAGAAGAAGGAAAACAGCTGGGAACTACTACGAGAGTTTGAGAGGCCCAAACATTCAGAGTAATCTGACAGGCTCTGGGAAGTACAGTCTACATTCACGTGCATTTATTCTGAGAACTACCAGATTGCTTTAAGGAGCTTGTTCCCCACCACCACCCCTTGAACTACGGAAGAACACATATGCGACTAAATTAGAGTTTGCACTGCTAGGGAAAAAAAAAAAAAAGAAAGAAAGAAAAAAATACACATAACAAGACTTGCAAAATTTGCTGAGCAACAGCAGTTCTTTGAAGATGATGGCAGGTGGCAAATAGTTAGCATTTTTGAGGATTAGGAGTTGCAATACAGATTTTTTTTTCTTTTCTCTCTGGATTTGCAAAAATCTCAGGCTATGTCCTACCAACAGAGACCACACCTTCCAAGACAACTCAGGAAGACAAATGCCAGAAGTTGGATTTTTTTTCCTCCTTTCTTGTTCTGATACAATCTGAACACAGAAGGGAAGAGGGAATGCAAAGTCTGCTACAAAGAATGCAGGAAAGTGACTAAAACAAAGTCTCTGTTTAAAGTTAGAAAGTAGAAAGAAAGAAAGATTATCATCACAGAGAGAACTCCATGCTTTCAGACACACAGATGTTCTGTCGCTCTCTGTGTATATAGCAAAGATACCTGAGGAGAAAGTGAGCTTTATCTTACTGCTTTGGAAATACCTTCTTCCCACTGTGATTTCGTGTGAATGATTACACCTACTTTGAACCGTGCAAACTCAAGCTCAGTAGCACCTTGCAAATACTCTTCTTTCCTGCCTCTTTGAGTAAGACCACAACCCAGATGCTGATCCTGAGCCTTCTCTTTCTCAACATGACACACCAAACTGAGGAAGGAGGAGGGTCACATCCTGCATACAGGTGGCTGCAGGGACTTGCACGCCTCTGTGTGGATAGCTTGGAGGTCACAGGACCAAATCCAGCCCAAACACAATATTGTTATTAACTCTGCAAAGCTTCATTACTGGCACCTTCTGGCTCAGCACACCCCACAAGGACCCCCACAGTGCTCTAATACACAGAGAGGCTATCAGTCGGGTCCAGAAACTCACGCACACTCCCCCTCCTCCCAGCTCTCCCATCCCCATCTGGGGAAAATTAAGCCCACCTCAGCAGCAAAAATTTGTTTTTCGCCAGAGGCGAGTAATACGTAACTACAAAAGAGGTTAAACCAAAATAATGACAAGAGCTGAAGTTGTTCCTGAAAGAACATAAACACCACACACAACTACCTCAAGCTTCCCCTTCTCCCTTCCTCTGAACCAGATGCAGAGGGCAAATAAGCTCTGCTTTCCAAAGCACGCCAACCTGTCCTTCTGCGAGGACCTGCATGGATAACCTGCAGGCCAGCTGGCATCCCACCTGTCCCACAGAAAAACCACAGGTCCCCATCAGAGGGGGCATGGTCAGCATCACACAGCTTTTGTTGGGACTTACTGCATTTAACCACGGCTGGCAGCTGATAGGACAGCAGGGACGAAGTACCCAGACACGAAGAAGCCCATAGGAACTTGCAGCCCGCGAGCCTTTAATCATTTTTTTCCCTTTTTTTTTTTCTGTTTCTGAAGGCATGTGACTGGCCTTCACATACCAGAGCTGACCCCTCCCAGAGCCAGTGATTTCCTAAGAGCCGAAAAGGATGTTACCCTCCCACTTACTCATGAGAAGACGTGGTTACGCGTGTGCCGTGCATTAAAACCTCACGCCATCTAGGGTCTGCGGGCCATTAATGCTCAGGATCCCTCCACAGAGACCCAAAAGGACGGTGGTGCTGACTGCCTGCTCCCAAGATACCCTCACCATGAGGAACACCTGCTTCTTCTCCTGCAATAGACACGCTGCATGCAGTTTCCAGGTGTAAGCCATTAACTCTCTTGCTCTCACATCCACCCTCTCCTCCTGTGCAGGACCAAGAAGAGCTGTCAGTATTTCACAGCCTGTTCCCCCATAAATTAGCGCTGGTACCAGGATGTGTCCTCCCCCCTACGCACTTTCCCACGCGCTTTTTATGTCACCGAAATACCAGCACACAGGGAGCTGCAGAGTGTTTGGTTTCAGTTTTTGTTTGCTTTCAGCTGGAAGCTGATTTCTGGAAGACAAAAAAAAAAAAAAAAAAGGAAAGAAAAAGGTGCGGGGCAGGCTTCTCATCGTGCCTGACTGCAGCTTTGCAGGATCCCCCTTGCAAGCGCCCTCCCTTGCCAATCCCTCTGCCTCCCCTGCAGGGCTGGCTGCTGCTGCCGCTGCTCCTGTGCCGAGGAGCCCTCCGGTGGCCCAGGGCTGCGCTGCAGGACAGCAGCTTCAGGGAGAGCATCCGATGCTCGGGCAGAAAGAGGCAGGCTCTCCGCCGAGGTGGTAACATCTCTGAGGCTGGTAGGGTTTTGCAGTGCTGTGGGAAATGGTGTCCTGTAGCAGAAGGAGTGAAGGATACCTCACGAGTGTCATGCGGGTGAGAAAAGCAGTTCAGGGTTGCTTCAGGCAACACAACCACGTACTGTTATTCCTCTTAGGAACAGTACCTGCAGTTTAGGCAGGTGTTTCTGGTTCATACCAAGCATTGCAGTGACAGTGTGCCTCAATCCCCCCTTAAATAAATCTCATAGGACCCCCAGCACGCACACTGCACTCCTCAACAGCACACGACAACACCGTGGCTCCCCTCTGGCTCCCAACAGTAAGGCAAACATGATCTGCCAGCCATCTGTGCCCTGGTGTAATACAATATAATATTAGAATATCGCCATGGGGGTGTGGTTAATTGAGTTATTGTCTGGAGGATTACCCATCTGGGCACATCCGTGGCTGGCAGCTCTGCTGCAGCTATGCTCTTTACCCGTACCTGCCGTAAGAGAGCGAGCTCAGGGTTTGCTCTTACCAGCACCTTGTGGATTACAACAGGAGGGCTTTGCCACAACACCACTCTTAGGAACATTTCTTTCTTCTTTGTATAGCAAGGGAAGGGAGGGGAAAGAATTTTTGAAAGCCTCTGTTGGTATTTCACTGTGGTTGCAAATTTAAACTCAATCGAACTTCATTCTGCATGAAATTCATACTAAATAGGCAAACAACATGTTAACAAGCATTACCTAAGCTCACCTCGTCTTCATTAAAACTTCTGCCTTGATAAGCCAATGTGGATCTTACCTGGTGGTACTTTTCACTATGTGGGACACTTGAGACTACAGCTGTGGGGTATCAGACCAGGGTTTGTATGTGCTGCTTGTCTTCCACTACTCCAGTCTTACGGCAATCTCAGGTTTTAGCGGAAGCACAAGCTGCCAAGTGTCAGGACTGACCTCAGTTTCTGGCTCTAAACTCCTTGTAGCAGATTAGCAGTCACTTTCTATTAATTGGCACCAAGCAGCTCAAGGTTGCACAAGATTTAAACACCCCTTTTCCTGTGAAATTGATGAAATACCCAAACTACTAAGTTCTGCCTGATCTTTTAAGGGCAAACTGTACCTTAATCCATGAAGCTGGAAAAACTACCTCTGCTCAAAGGACTTCTTTCACACTTGCACAAAAGGACTAAAACACATAAAAGACCTCCTACCACTCATGCTCTGGAATACCTAGACTAGACTAGTCCTATCTAATGGAATAGTCTAAGGGCTCTGAGATAACAGCCCGTCCCTGCAGGATGGTGACCTGAGGCATCTTCGTCATTTGTGAGGTCTCTCACCCCTCATTACTGCTGAGAAATAAAAAAACATTACTGCCTTTGGCTGTAGCTCCCCCACTTTGTGCGTTGCTGCCTCTCAATATCCCCATCTCTCTTTGACCAACACATTATGAGGGAAGTTTGCTCATAGAGCAAGTTTATATAAATACACAGTATCTTCTGACCACTTAGCCCAGTGTTTATTTCTCACATAACTCTTCTCTTACTAGGTTTCTTTGCCTCTCCCTTTACCTAAACAGAGATCTTCAGTATTTTTGCAATACTCCTTCCTCTTTCAGTCAGTTGCTACTGCACTAGTAAAACAAATCAGTTAATTAGTGCAACTGCTAGGACACAGTGGGAGCAAAACCTCGTCCCAGCTGAAGAAACCAGCAAAATTCCTACTGGTCTCATGAGAGAAAAAGCCATGCCAAAAGACACATCTATAACATCCAGATCATAAGCTGCATTTGGACATCTTGTGCATGTGCACAGATTTCATTCTTCCTAAAATTGCTGTAAGCAAATTCAGGTGTAAGAGGAGATGAACAGTGTTTATTTATAGCAGGTAGCTAACTCCTCCGGGGACAAGTCCCACAGATGCTACAATACAGGCCAGCCTTTTATTGACACAACTATGACAGAGACACCTACTAAAAACATGTACATTTGCACTTTCTAATAAAACAGCAGGTTTGGATGGCTCTTTTCTCTTCTGCACCTGACTCTGTTACAATGAAAATCATTTGGTGTAGAAAACGTGCAGCGTGCAGAGTCATAACTACACTCTGAGACAGTCTGCTTCACTACACAGGCATCAGAACAACTAAGCACACACACAGAAAGCTTATCCACTACTTTTACCTTTCCAAACGAGGAACTTCTGTGACATCTCCTCTGAAGAGCGTTTCACTTACATCCCTTAAACCATTGGCAATGCCTTCACTGCAGCTCTTTGCTTCCCCGTCAGGGGGAAGCTGAAAGACATCCGTCTGTCCTGAGGCTGAAGTCCGTTCTAAAAACTGACTGCCCTCCTTCATGCGTTGCTGGATCATCGGAGTGAGTGACATCTCGAAGCTGAAGTAGCTGTCAGGCTCCGAGTATAACGTCTCCAGTGACTCCGCGCTGTAGTATAAAGAGGCATTGTCTAGGATGTTTTCGAACTGCGAGCTGTACAGATCAGTGGAGACGTCAGAGTGCCTCTGTCCAAGGACATCTTCATATCCTCCCACGGCGGCTTCCCCCTCCTCCATGATCCTAGAAATTAAGCACAAACAAGCTCGTTTCAGTTTGGCAGCTAGGTTTGGACCTTTGAGTGGACCTCCTTGTTTTCCACCTTTCTGGACAGAAAGGTCTGTGCTTCGTGCAGGAGACCACACCATGGACGACCCACCAGCATCTCACACCACCTCTGCTCACAACAAGCACCATCTCCCTCTCCACTCTGTTACAGTCCTGGGGACATGAAAGGAAACAGAGTTATGGGCAAAAGCACTGTGGGGGGAGGCATGATATTGCCTAACAGTTAACACCAGATGCTAGTGCACTCACTAAATCATAAACTCTCTGTTAGCACCATCCCTGTTGGCCAGGACAGAGCCACAACCCCAGCCAGTGGCCCTGGGGGACTGGAGGAGGCCTCTCCGAAATAAGAGAGAAGCAAGAGCCCAGCCCAGGAGCCCCATGGGCCTGGCCTTCACCTGACACAAGGTGGAGAGAGCACAGTGTATGGTTACTGGCTATTTTTTTGAGCTTTCCTTCCAGCTGAGGGAAGCCAGCAGCTTTTCACATATGTTTGTTTTGCCCAAAAGCTGAGATCTGCTTGCCCTCACCCGGCAGCAGGGCCTGAGGCCTGGCAGCAGCAGATCTCAGGTGTTCATGGCACCTGTCTGCCACCAGTGCTGAAACCAGAGCCGCCCCAGGCAGTAACCAAAACAAGTCCTGAGGGCCCCAAGGGGCTAGATGCTCCCCAATGAGGCCCACTGGCCTTCCCACAGCTGTGGGGGCACCCCACACCCCATTACAGACATGGCCAGGAGCAAAGGGCAAGCAAATCGGGACGCTCTCACAAAGAACAGCCTGTGGTTCATAAATACACCTTGGTGAACAGGTAGACAACACAGAAAGCACGTCACTGCATTTACCCAGAAGTGACTTCGGCTAAATGTTTTCATTATCCAACCTCACAGAGGTGCTCACACGGTGCTTGCACGAACTTGGCTCGAAACCAGAACACCTATCAGGGCACATGCGGCCAGGCCTGTGTGTTGCCGCTGTGTAACTATACACCATCCTGGCTACACCTGCCAGAGTTGCTTCGCCACACAATTGTTACTGGACAGACTGCAAAAGACACTTTCACACTTCCAAAGACAAGCTTGACTTCCAACTGCATCAGCACAGTGTGGACAGGACTCAGCCCAGCCTCACACACTGGCCACCACTGCATACTAACCATTACCATTTCCACCATACTGCAGACAATCTTGAGTTGCCACTGATAGCAAACCAGCAGCTCCTACAGGGGCAGGCAAAAGTCCCATGCTTGCAGTAAGAGACACCCATCCAAACCCCCACAGCCCCCAGAAGCCATCTCACCTGCCCTGGCCTCTCGCTAGCACAGCAGTCTCCTCCTCACCGCGGTTCTTTCTGTCCTTCACAAAAACTTCATCCTCCCCACTTTCATCAAGCAATGCCAGAGGAGCGGCTCCACAGGCAGCTCCCAGCTTGGGGTCTTCCCAGACCTCTCTCCCAGAACTATCTGGAGAGGCAACCAAGCCCGGGGAGACCATTGGTGGCGCAGGGTGGCTGGATGTTTTGGGGAATGCCTTCCTCTCCACGGATGCGGTCTCCAGCAGCGAATGCTTCTTTTTGCTCTGCTCCTCTGCTTTTTGCAGCCATAAAATCTCCACCCCTTGAAATTCTACATGTTTGCTCACAGCTGCCTCTTTAGAGAGCCTCCTCTCAGGACCCATTTGCATTTTGCCTTGACTGTACGCTGAAAACTCCTCGAAATGCGCCCACCCTTCCACTCTGCTGGCTGCTTCCAGGTTTGTCGCAGATGGTCTATGACAGCTTGTCTCCTCTGCTGTGTGGACCTCCTCAGTTTTATTACTGGTGGCTTGCAAGGACTCGGACTGCTTTTCTCCAGTCCATATTGCAGCCAGATCTTTCCCTACGATCAAATGCATTTTTTCCTCAGCTGTTCGTTCAGATGGAAGAGGCATGTCTGAGGTTTTTTCTTGGCCTGCTGGAACTGGTTCTCTGGCTGTCTGTACATTTTGGCTGCCAGGAACGTTCTTTTTTTCCATGTGTGTCTCCGAATCAAGAGCAGTATTTGCTCCCTCTTGCACCTTTGTTGCTTCTAGCCGTCGAGAGATTTTCATAATCTCTGGCACGTTACCCGCAGGTTGTAAGCCTTCTTCCGCAGCATGCAGCTGTGCTGCCTTAGCATGAGCTCTAGACTCGTCCACAGAAGCCGCAGGCTGAGAAGGAGGCCTGCCAGGTACCTGGTGACTGTCCCGTCCTTCTGGGCTGCACGTCACAGGCTCTGCCTGGCCCTCTGATGATGTCCTCAGTGTGTCTCCACTTGGCTCTATAGTGCCGTACTCTGGAAATTCATTGATGATGGTGTGGGGGAGCAACGTGTTACTTCCATGGCCACTACCTGCCAAAAAAAAAAAAAAAAAAAGAGTGTGGATTTATCTACTTTGTGCATAAGCAAAAAGCCTAACTACCGCATCCCAGCCTTTCAGAACAGAGCAATTGTGTTTGTCCCTGCAGGGAAAATACCGTTCTGTTTAACTCATTTCTGCATGCTCTCACACTGCAGCTATCCACAACTGGTCCTCTTGCATACGAGTTTTTGGGCAGCCCTATGTTGGAAGCTTGCACTGCCGAGGAAGGAATGCCAAAAATGTCTGCTACACTTCAGAAAGGGTCCCAGTGGCCCATGAATAGTCTGAGGCCACACGCCAAACACAAAGGCTGAACGAAGCAGATACTCAGAAGTTTAACATCCATCCACAGTATGCGCCATACGTAGTGGTTTCACTTAAAAAATACTTTGAGGTCATTTTCACTTACAAAGATGAAACACCAGGAAGGTAATCAGCCACACCCCATATATCCCACAAAACCAATTAGTTAAATTATACAGCAATTAATGGGCAATTAAACTTTCTGCCAGTACTACCCTCCTCCTTTAACAACTCAGGTAACTGACGGTCATGTTGCAGTAATGCACACATCCCAAGTAGCTTACATTTTCTGCTAAAAAAAAAGTTAATTCAGTGCTTCACAAAAAGCTCACTCCCCCTCCCTTCTCATGCTATTTTTCAAACGGATGTAAACAGAGAGGGAGAGAAAACTGATGGTGGCATTTTCAAAGGAGCCGAGCACCCAGTGGTTCCCATTGTTCTTGGGTAACACAGACTCGGCTGTTCTCAGAGGGACCCATGGATGGCACACTGACGCAGATCTAGCCACCTGATATTACAGTCCAAGCTGGAGCTGAGCTTTTGGAAAAAAGCAGCAGCAGCTGCGTTCTCTGCACACTTCTGGAAAGACATAGCCTGGAGTTTAAATTTCTTTAAACCAAACAATGAGGAGGCCAAACCCAATCACCTACTCCAAAAAATGTCAAGGGGCACACCTCTGAAACCAGACACCCACTTGCATCTGGACACTTTGCCCTGCTGGGGGGGGCATCACTGGGTGCTGCTCTGCAAACCCATGCCTGTCTCCTCTCTGAGCTGGCCACAAGCCATTGCTGGGGGGGAAGCCATGTAGCTGTGGTTAATGATTTTCAAGGTAAAAAGGAGAGTAAGTTAACACGAGTTCAGCACCGCATGAACGTGGCTATATATCTGCCAGCAGTTTGTAAAGACAAGGAGAAGCAGGTCACACCTGGCAGCTAACTAGCCAGTAGCTCTATCCACAGGGTAAATACCACACATGGTGTGTGTGTATGCAAAGGATCAAAATGACAGACTCGGACTACACCAAACCACAGCCTCCTCCCCAGCAGGTTCTCTAGAATCTCCATGCCTTTGATTTAATCACTCCTGATTTAAACTTCAGGTTTCACCTACATGACCCGGCTGCTGTTGAGGACAGTGCCTGGGCAAAGCAGGGACCTCTGCTGCAAAAGTCACGCAGCCTCAGAGCAAAGAGAAAGGTCCCACAGGGCTGTGAGGAGCAGAGATGCCCTGTCCACATCTGCACTGCCAGACTGCCTTTGTCACAGAGTTTCCAAGCCCACAGGTGTGGGTGTACCAGATGAGTCTGAAGGAGGCTGTGGTATCTTTTCTCCACACAAGCATCTCCAGGCACAGTGCTTTTTCTAAGTGATTAGGAGCCCCAGGTAAACAGCCCCCAGTGTATACAAATTCAGTCTCACATCCACAGAGAGCTTAGGTGCTGCAGCATTAATGCTGGCTGCTGCCCCATCACTGTAGATGTCAGTAAACTCTTCTTGGAGGGCTCAGCTCTACCTACAGCAACTCTCAGCTTGCAGACCCACCAGACGGGGTGCCCCCCATGGCAGACGCCGCTCCAGCTCCAAATCCCCAGCACCACGGGGAGGCACATGCCCATGCCCCGGCCTTTGCACATCCCGAAGGAAGGCAATGGGAAGTGCCCACACAAGCAGGGACCCCCGTGCCTCCCTCTGACCCACACACTCGGCCCCTTGGAAGGAAGCCCGGGGCATCGGTGTCCCCCCGGCCCCCCACAGGGCTGGGCTGCAGCCAACACGCACTGGAGGCCAAGCCCCGACAAGGCACCGCGCACAGCTCCTGCCAAGGGGCCAGGCTCGTCTCTGCTAATTGCTATCTTAGCTTCTGAACTGACAGGAGGGAAAACAGAGGAGGCCTTCTTTCTGGCAGTGAATGCCGCACACACTGCCGCGCGCCCCATCCATCACCGATGGCCGCCGCTTACAGCAGCGAACAGTCCCGAACAAGTTCCTGCTTTGCTTCTCCTCCTGAACGTCTTTCACAACCTACTCCCAAGCAAACACGACCCTCTGGCGAGCCTGGTATGCTCAGGAAAAGCCATGAGTACAGAACACACAGGCCCACAGAGACGTACAGGAGCTTGCCATACGTGCAAGCTGCAAGTGTTTCACCTGGGCACCATCACAGTAGAAACCTAAGGCCTTTTCTACCCCGAGGTCGCAGCAGCAATGCTCTGGGAGGACTTCTGCTGCTGCAGTTTGTTACCACAAGCAAATGGGGTTCTCGCCTGCACAGCATCCTGGAGAAACATTGCCTAATTCGATGCCTGACGTTGCCTGATGAAAAACAAATATCAAACGTGGCATCAAAGCGACAGCCTGTTCACCCTGCCTCAGGCAGCACCACACACCACGCTGCTGAGGCCTCCGCTCCTTGCAGCACACCACCAGCACCACCACCATCACCACCACCACCACCACCAGCTCCTGGAAGGGGCAAAGCCTTCCCCAAGGCTCCGTGCACCGCTTCAGGTGCCCAAGTCTGGAGGAGCTTGAGCTCTTTAAGGGAAACTCCTCCCTTATTCCCATCCACCACCACAGCATCATGTCTTGCTGCAGCTACTGGCATATCCTGTGCAACCCCATCCCCCAATATGACTGCATTACAAACAAGGCTAGAAAGGCAACAACAAAATTTAAGGACCGCACTGAAGATGAGCAGGGAAAAAAATACCCACCACCAAACAAACAATGAAAGGACACACACTCTCAGGTAACACCAATTTCTACTTTGCATTGAAGGTGGCTTCTTTCAACAAAGCAAAAAAAAAAAATGAAAAGGAGAGAGAAAGAGCTAAAACAGCACGGGGGCGAGTGGCGAGAAAACGGGCAAATATAACCTAACAGCAGCTGTCAGCCTTTCGTATGACTAGAGGTTGAAAGAATTCATGACTTAAATCAGGCATAGATATGATATTTCATAGGTAAATAGCCACTCCGTTTCAATCAAGCTTGTCTACAGCATAATAAAAGGAAATTCTAGGAAGCAAAACACAAGTTACAAGCATAGACAGACATTTTGTTTACAGGTACATTTTACAAAAGAATGGTGTGTGTCTCTCTCTCTATGCAGTATATAGATAGACAGATAGACAGATTAGCTAGCTAGAGAAATCAGATATATTTGCTTGAACAGTCTCCTTACTCACAGAGGTTACTGTAGCTCCAGCAGTTACCCATTGGTCAAAGAAATAAAATGCACAGATCATCAGTTTATCTATAGCGATACCAGCTAATTCAATTGCTGCTGTTCTAGTCAACTGGAATCAAAATAGTTTCAAATTTCCTGGCAGCTGCTGCCCTGCACTGCACACAATGATGTAAATGGAAGCTTTCTGAGTATTATGAAACTGATGGGGGAACTGCAGTCTCATTCAGTCTATCGCCGGAGCTAAGGAGTCCACCTTGGCAGCTTGCAGGGGGAAAAAAAAAATCTCCTCCAGCACAGGCTGCCTGATGATATGCCAGGGAGATGTTTGTGCTTAACTGCCGGGTATTGTAAGAGGAATAAAGGGGCAGCATGGTGATCCTCAGAGTGGCGTGCTGGTTTCAGAGCAGAAGGCGCCTGACGGCTTTTCAGCGTTACTGAGCTGGAAGGGTTCACACAACAGTGCAGGCATCTTGCATTTTATTTCTCTGCAGCTCCTTGCGCTGATCGCTAGCAGCACATAGGTGAGACCGCATGCAGAACCATACCATTGATCTTCTGTTGCGGGCATTTATTGCCTTTATTTGTAAATGGCAAATTAGGGCCATAAAAACAATGGGTGCACTGCAAGGAAACGATCTCAGGGTGACAAAGTTTAATGAACAGATCACAGCAGTTACGGCACAGTATCATTCCTGCACCTTTCTGGAGAGGGGGAGCCACAGGCATCGTGCACTCCCTCGGGCAGAAACTTCAGCGGTAACTAAAGCTATTTGGATTTATCAAGCTGTGCCTGTGCAGGCTGAGCTGGAGCGGCCCCTGCCTGTGGGAGAGCAGGGATGCTGCCACACCACCGTCAGCAGCCCTTTTGCCAAATGATGTCATTCTCCGTGCCGTGATGGTCCTGTGCTAGCCAAAGCTGAGTGATTTACGCGATGCAAGCACTGAGGATTTCTAACCAGACTGCAAATGACCACATCTTGCTGCACGCACTGGGAGCACAGGTTTCTGCAGCTTGCAGCTGCTCTGGGCTTTTGGGCAGCTTGCTCACCTGGGGAAGCTGGAGCCAGGCCTCCACCGGCCCATCAGCATTACACAAAAAACAGGTTGGTGGAAATATAGGAGCTGACAGATGTAGGGAGAGTAGGGCAAAGAGGTAAGGGAGAGCTGCTTATAAAGTAAGCATGGGCTAAACATCACAGCCACCTCCACGTTTGCCTTAGCAAACACACAGTGGAAGTGAGGGGAGCCAAGGATACAGATGAGCTTATGCATAAGAAACGACCATGCAGTCTGGTATCCCTCACCCCAAAAAGAGAGGACCAGAGGGGGTCACTGGTGAGTCCCAGGGACGCAGACCTGGTGGCGGCTGACAGCTGAGAAGTTAGACTGACCAGCACAGGGCAGGACACCATCCATCCAGCGCTAGCAAGGACCACCAGGAAACCTCTGCTGGAAGAAGTTACCAGAGAAGTACTGCTCTCTGTAGTTCTCAGTTCCCTAAATTCTGTTATTTGGCCACAAGAGGCTGCATTAGATGAACCTTCAGTCTGCCACAGGACAGCCACTCTTACACCAGGTACATTTACCAACAGCATCTCCACCAGCTCCTTCAGCTCCAGCTCCTGCAGTCAGCGATGATGTGACAGGCGGGTTGGCAGCACTTGAGAAAGGAAGACGGAGGAGTTATGAGTGTAAAGTCTGTCCTTTAAGAAAGCAATGACGAGAGCAGCATGTAAAATATATGTGCGTGTGCATGTGTGGTTTTTTACAATTGCAAGTCTTCCAGCTCTATTCCACATCATGTGCTTTCTGATGGAAAGCCTTAGGTAAATAACGTTGTGACTCAATTACATATTTCTTTTACAGATTTTAGCCATTTCCCAGTAGTAAATGGGGTTTGGAAGCCTCCGGTGTAACTCAAACCACACTGAACTAAAAGCCCTCCACTGGGCACCTCATCGCTCCCCAAGCTGCAGGAAAGAGGGCACGCTGCCGCGGCAGCTCGCAGACCCACAGTGAGCTCAGAAGAGGACCCAGTCCAAAACTAACACACAGCACGTGCTGGGAGAGCTTACTGTGAGGGATTATCCACTACAAATTGCTGCATGGGCCACAGATGGTCAGTGAGATAGCTTGGTCCCCAGAGTCATTACCCTGGAAAGCGAAAGGGTAGAGACTGAAACAGCTGCTAGCAGAAGGGGGAACGGGAGGGAATACAAAGGGAAAAACTGGGCTCACTACCCTGACGTCAGTGGGTCTTGTTATATGCACAGCATTTTATTTCTTTAAAGGCACACCGCCTGCAGTGAAAGAAAAAACCTTAAGTTTTGGTTTTAAAAAGTTGGAAAATATAAGCATTAAACTCAAAATTCAAATGGTAAATCCAAAAAGAATAAAAAAAATATCATTTTTCCATTGCTGTGATTTAGAAAGGAAGCTCCTAACAGGTGATTTTCCAAGTGCAGATAGATACAGTGATATCAGTAATTATTTAAAAAGCTCCCTAAGAACCTCAGGCTGAAAGCACAAACTTTTGGAGCAGTGACAACCCACAGCTGCTTTGACACTCGCAGTGACTATAAAGTGAAGACTTTGTAGCTCCCGGAATCCACTTCCATTTATGTATTTAAAATATTGTCTTTAAAAGAATCTTTTTAAAACCCTCAAAAAGTCCTTTAAATGGAAATATATTCTCAAATAAAGAAACTGCTCCATACTTCAAGGTAGAAATGACGGCTTAAAAACAAAAAAAGCGAAAACAAACACACAATTGCTCACCAATTTGAGAAACCCTGCATCTTTGCAGCAGCTACTGAGGAAACTAGACACACCCCTGTGAGAGGATGTCATTTATTGCATTTTGAGATTTGGGATCAATTAGCTGGGCTAAGAGAAAGCTGGGTAAGCAGTCTTCAAAGCATCCCAGGAGCTGGATATCGAGTTATGCACACAGCTAAAATAAAAGTAGCCGCATAGAGGGACATGTGCATTTCCCAGGCTTGGAGTCTTTGCTGCTAAAGGTGCAGCTTGACATTGCACGGGCACTCTTCAGCAAGCTAGCATGGTGAATGAGATTCCCTTCCTCAGTAAGCTGAATGGTGGTCAATAAACAACGCAGGGGTCCAGAGCAGAAGGCGCTCGTTAAAGTGCTGAACTGTGAACAGGAAAGATATTTGCTGTACCATGTTACATTTTACGAGCCAGAATTTCATCTACCCATGTAATTTTAATTAAACGTCTTCTACATGTTCATTACCAAGTCACCTTTAGCAGCAGGACAGTACACTGCTGTTCCTCCGGAAGCCTTTAGAGATAAACCAAGGCTACAACACGATGGAGGGCTTCTGTGTGCGTGCTGCCTACCTCCTTTGTCTCAAAAGACGACAGGGCTGTAGCAAAGGAGAGGAGCGGAGCTGATGGCGAGGATAAGCGACGATGCAGCTGTGCCCCACCGCGTCCACATACGGCCGGTCGATCAAGTCAGCCAGCTGAGCCCCTCCTTCTGTGCCTTGTGGACTTGGCTTTGTTGTGCTGGGGAAGCTTTTCTGCTGCATTCAGCTGCTGCTGAGCTCAGCCTGCACCCTGTATGCTCCGGGTGCCCGCAGAAGGCCAGCCACCACCAAGGGGCTGCCAGCATCACCAGGCCCCCAAGTATTTGTCCATTTGGTTTCAGGGCGTTCCGCCGCTCCAGCCGGCAGCCCACAAATGGGGAGGTAATTACTGCCTCAACTCTGGCATTTCCTAGCTGCTGAGTGTTTAATTCTGCACCTTAAAAAAAAAACAATAAACAAACAGCCCATGTTTTAACTATTATTTGTACTAAACCCTTGGCCTTCAAACAATTTTGTTGTTTACTGAGTTAAGGATGTGGTAATCTCCTCCCTGCAGCTGTAGGTTATGATAACTTGAACTACCCAGCTTTCAAGTGCAGGTCACAAGACATGCAATTTCCTCCTGCAGAGCCATGGACCTCGCGTAATGTCTCACTGCCAGCCAAAGAAGACAGCAAACATCAGGGACAATTAGGATAAAATGCAGTGTTACCAAACTACCACTTAAAAGCTCCTGCTGGTCTTCATTGTGTCAGAAACAGTAGTAGAGCCGCAGAAAGAACAAAAAGTAAGCTTAGAGATTCAAGAAGGCACAACGGAATGATGGAATTTCAATTAGGAGCGCATGGGCACCACAGGTTTTAGCTATCCAAGAATCCAGTCTTGCATGTACCCCTGTTAAATGTTGCAGGGCATATCCAAAATGAACATTTGACGTACTTATCTTCACAGGCTCTGGTCACTGCAACATGAACTTGCAATCAGCAGCCCTTCGACCCTCAGAAAATACAATTTTGTACCTTTTCAGGAAAGCAGAACTGCAGAGGAAAACAGCAGCCCAGGGTGCCTAGACTTTCAAGACTGCCTGGAAATGCGAAAGGGCAAGAAAGGAAAACATGACAAAGGGTGGTGTTATTGACATGGACAGAGATGTGGTTAAAGCACGGGGGAAGACTGCAGCTAGCAATCCATGCTAATATGAGGTTGATGCAGTACATGAGCAAATTTGATGTAAGGGAAGTTTTAGAGTGAGGATCATGAGTGTGTCACATTACGCAGTGCAAGGAGGGTGCAGCAGAGCTGGACATGCATGACTGGAAGTGATGCAGAGAAAGAAAGCAAAGCAGAAGAGCAAAGGTCTACCTAGAAAGTAAGCAATACGTATTTTACAGAAAGGTTAAGAGGGTAACTTTCTCAAGGCTGCTTAAATCAGCAGTATAGGGCCACCATCTGGACACAATACTGGGAAATGTTCTCAAAGGGACCCTGCCTGAGGCAGGAGGTTGGACTAGAGGGTCTCCTGAGATCCCTTCCAACCTCAATTATTCTGTGATTCTGTGAAAAAGGGTGTACAAAAAACCAGCCACTATGTGCTTCCTTAGCTCCTGAAAGAAGCCAGAGAAATTCTACAGCAAATGCACTTATTGCCATGATTCAGTTTCAGGAACAGGTATGTGGCATGGCTTAAAGTACATGTACATATTTCATTTTCTTCTGCATATCAGCTCTGGCACTGTTTGACCATTGGAAAGGTGATTCAGCATGCACTGCCAGGAGAAACTAAACCTTTTTTTAGACTTTTTTTTTTTTTTTACTCCATTTTTACCGGCTTACACTTGCTAAGAAAACAGATGAGCACAAGAGCTAGCATGAGACAATCCGCGGCAGCATGCGGCTGGGACCATCTCTTCTGGCAGAAGCAAGCTGTTACATGAGCTCAGTTGCCTCATGACACCTCACTGTACACAAAACAGCGAGTGACAGGCTTTCCAAAAAGCTATTTGTTTCACCAGGAATTCAAAAACAAGCTCCTTCCAGCAGCTGTTGGGAAAGACCAGATTTGCATAGCAACCCGGGAACTACTTGTACAGGGTTTTTTTGTGAAGAATGAGATTATACACTTAGTTACAGAGGAGGGGTGAAAGCTTTCCCCTCCTAGAAGTATCAGAGAAAAGACTGTTCATGAATCTTAAGAAGATATTTGCTTCTTAACAACTCCCTTGGATTTCTTTCATCAAATAACAGGGATTAGGGATTTCATGTTTCTTAAAGCAATTATTTTGTAGCCCTCCCCTCCCCCCCCAATTTTTCTTTCCCCAAGGAAGCACTTTTTAGGACTAAGTCACTTTGTCAAAACTCTTTTTTTTTTGGCATTTAAATGTATAAACTGCAAAATCATAACAATCAGTACTCTGCAGCCTGCCAAAGCCTAAGAGATAGAGCTGCTCAATAGAGACCACTGTTAGCATGGCCAGTTCCAGAGGAGGATATGTTTCCAGACCCATACAAGTGCCCTTTATGTTAACAAGGCTGAGAAGACGTCTTGTCTGCTCCGGCTGAGTTCAGATTTTAGAAAATATTTTCTTTTGCTGGAGGCAGAAAGCTGGGGCTCCACCGAGGAGCAGGGCAGGGCCGCGAGGCTGCGGAGGCAGCACGATGCAGCCCCACGAGCAGGCCTCGGCAGGAAAATTCGTGTCCCCTCATCCTCCCTGCACACATCTACCCACCTGCCTCGAGGAGGATGACCAGGGACAGAGAACCAGGGACAGAGGAGAAAGGAAAGCCAGGCAGGACAGTCACATGCTGAAGACCAATAGACGAGTACAGAGACGACCTGGGATTGCAAATCTCCCCAATAAAAACAGACCAAGGGCAGTGAAGGAGAAAAAAGAGGAATTGTTTGTAATATGGTAGCTTTATTAACACGTACATTTGAATATAGCAATGAAACACCTCTTCTACACACATTTAACCAGGTGTGTTTTTTTTCTCCTCTCACCTGTGAAAATGACTGCTAGCGTAAACCTGGAAGGCAAAAATCAGTCCAGCAGCTTATTAACAGTCTGCTGTCTCCAGAGAGAGACCTAGGCAAACAGAAGTGCTTGCTACACCATCCCCCAGTCATTGTCCCTCTCTGTGAAGTGTCTTCTCCAACACAAGTATTTCACTACCCAATTAAAAAAATCGTACTCTCAACAGCATCCAGCAGGGCTTCGGCAATATGGCTGTGTCTGAGAGAAAGGCCAAACTGGGAGGCAGAACTAATTAAGCCATTCAGCAGCTTATGTATTATGTTCTCGTTTTCTGAGGCCAGCCAAGGCACGAGTGAAGCCTCTTTAGGTCAGATAAATGAAAGTTCAGCTTTACTGCCCACAGCGACAAGCTGTTCTCCTGATTAAGTTTAAACACCAGTGCTGCTCCTGGGCCCTACTGCTGTCACTCATTCGTCTGAAATCTTACATACTTTGACCCATGAAAACCATGTCGTCTTTATTTTAAAAGCAACTTCAGAAAGTAGCAGGTTGGTTTGGATTTTCAGTGATGTTTTTTTTTTCCATCCCCATCTAATATAAAGAAGGAGAGAAAGACTTTCAGGCATAGCTGCTTCCCCCAAAACAGTCTTCATCACCTGCAGATACACCATGACATCTTCAGTATAGGTTAAATCAAAGGAAACTATGATTTGGTGCACAGGGACCTGGGTTTGTACTACTGTGACCTGAGCCAGCCCAGTCATTCATCTCCAATAAATAAGCAACTGAAACCTTGAAGAAAAAGGGTCAGCGCCATTCTCATGCATCCATTTTGGCCAGGCATCTTGCAGAAGGAGGAGACTGCCTTTGCCTGTGACACCACCGAGAAACCAGCCTGGGTTGGCACAATGCTGTGCAGCAGGGAACCTGAGTTTTGGGGAGGGGGAACAGGGGCCTTGAGGAGAGCACATATTGTCATCCTGGCTGGGGAAAACACACAGCAGAAGCAGTACAGTTTGTCAGACCATTATCACAGCCAGAGGGACAAACGTGACTGCAAATCCCAAGCTGGCCAAGTACAGGTCTAGCTGGCCAGGACATGGGATGGGACGAGAAGACTCTTCTAGGTCCTACCTGGATTTCGACAGCTGTGAATCTGCTAAAAGGAGAAGGACCATAAGGGAAGGGGCCCTTTATGAGACTCTGGTTGGTCTTTGTCACAGTCATTAATTCTGTGGGCATAGTAAAAGCACCCTTCCAACACAGTTTTGGGGTACAATTCACAAATGATAGATGTTAACCACTTAAATATTTGGAAACTCTCCTTGGAAGTCACTCCCTTTCCACTGCCTGTTAGCCCCTGCTGGTAGCTTCCGATTAATAAAGGTACAGAAGGAGATTCAGAAACAAGGCAAGAAGCAACACAGGAAAAATATGGCAAAGTACACACTTAAGCCAGTAAAGCCGCCCTTTATTTTAACTCTAAGTACCAATGCAGCACAGAATGCTCATCACATTTGATAATTGTTTTGGTTAGTAACGACAATAGATTCACTTGGATTTATTAGACACAGCATGCTTTATTTAATGCCAATCTCCGGAAATGTACTAATGCCTGCTGACAGTGCTCTCACATTGTCTCTCCCGAAACAAGAAATGAGGTCATTGTGATTCATGTAAGAATGCGATATACATTTCTGTGGCAATTTGTAAGTTTTTAAAATTCCTAAACAAGAGCATCTGTGTGGTTTGGTTTTTTCCCCCTGCTCTGCAACCAGGATTTCCCAAGTGGAAGACCTAACTTTAGGAAATCCAGGAGAAACTGTTATTCACTTTCCAGAACTCACTTCTGCTTGTTCTTTTTTTTCTTTCTTTTTTTTTTTTTTTTTTTTCTCTTGACTGAAGTGGAAGACCATACACAGCTTGTTCCTGTACAAAGTGCTGCCCTTCTCTGGCAGGAAGGGAATCTTCTTTAATTAAAAGTGACATTCCAGAAAGTTTGCAATTTAGAAAGGATCAAGGCGCAAAGAGAACAGCCTGAGGAAATACTTTTGCAAAGAGGGCAGGGATTGGTAATTAAAATGAAGCAAAAGAAATAGGTATAGTAACTACTTTTTTTTTTTTTCTTCTTCTAAGCTTGGACTGGGAAAAGGTAGAAAACGCCCTCTGTTTACAAGAAAAACATAGAAACAAGACTGACCCTTAGGCATAAAATTAGATACTACATCTGGATAACATGAATTACTAAATACAGAGGAGGGAGCAGTTCAGGTACCACCTCGAATATCTAAATGAAAATCTTATCTACCTCTAGCTGTAGGAACAGCAGCGTGCAGCTCACGAAGGGCATTCCTGGAAGGACTGCCAGGCAGAGCCATGTTTTGGCATGCAGAGTGCAGACACGTGGCTGAGATGGCTCCACTGCAGAGAAGGGCTGAGGTTTCCTCCGCCAGCCCCTTGGCTGAGTGTGAGCAGCACACAAGTCCCCACCATCTCATCGAGGTGGCCCAGGTGAGCCAGAGACAGGTGGGGGGCATAAGATTGCTGTGGCCAAACCATCAGGGTCCTTTGGTCTGGTACTTGCACTGCGTGCCAGCGAAGAGCAGCGTAGCACATTGAGCAACCCCTCGCGGGGTCATTCAGGAGCAGCTTCTGCAATTCCTTCCTGAGGGCCTTCGGAGGATGTTTTTGCACACATTAGCGATAAATAGCACTTACCCATTTCTGAAGGCTTCTCTTCTTCCAAGCCAAATAAAAATTCATATTTGGCCTTGGCAACAGTCTGGGCGTGAGCAGATACATCATTATCCCACACAAGTGCTTCTGCCTGCAGAGTCAAAATAAACAAAGCTTATCTATCTTTTAGCCAAAAAAAATGGCAGCAGGAACACGAAATCCATTCAGGTGGGTTGTCAGGTAGGATTTTCAAAGTGCTAGTTGTTCATTTATCTCTATTAGCATCACCCCATTACCACCACTAAGATCAAGAACAACAGACCTGAGCGAACTCACAGTGCCTTTGAAGGGCTCATCTCTGAGTCTTTGAACCCAAATGTTTCAGTATCAAGCAACGATGACTAGAGCAGCCCACGCCGAGCCCCTTAGCAATCTTAGCCACTGCTAGGCCATGGTACAGAATCACAGAATAGTCAGAGTTGGAAGGGATCCACATGGATCATCAAGTCCAACCCCTTGGTCTGCACAGGACCATCAAAAATCAGATATATCTGACAGCATTGTCCAAACGTCTCTTGAACTCCGAATATCAGTATCAGAAACAGTAAATTCAAGTAAGGATGTCACAAAACTGGGACCTATGGGGAAAAAAAAAAAAGAAAAGGATGTTTTTTTTGAGAGGAGACTGGGGTGAAGAAAGTGAGAAGAGGCTACAATAGGGAGGGTCAGAAATGTGAAAAAGGATAATAAGGCAAGCAAATACATGGCCAGTGATGTGTTACAATCCCTGTCCTCTGGATCCCAGGCCTGTGCCTGACCACCACCACCTAAGTCAGGATGACAACCCGTCCTGTTTTTATGATCCCACAAGCCAAACCTTGAAATGAGGAGGCTCAGGGTGGTCCTCCTGGCTAGCAGGGGAGCACCTGGGAGGATGAATGGACAGGCACATAAAGCATCTTGGTGTCACACAGGCCTAGTGCCACCAGCACCTACCCACTGCTTCCTACTCATACGAAGCAATTTGAAAGAGAAAGGTCCGGTTTCTCAGGGGAAAGAGAGGCTGCACGACAAACATTAAAATTACTTTTCTGAACAGGTGAGGACAAATCAAATCTCCACAATGAAGCGTACACCAGCAATAAACTGTAGCGCAAATAGTGTCTGCAGTCAGCTTTAAGTTGCTATCCAGCTGGGCAAGACAGAGCCTGTAATTCTTCTGTCTGAAGTGACAGATGAAATAAATTATTAGCTCTATAAATTCTTCGGTGACCTTTGTGTTCACATCCTATGTCTTAGGCAGCCAGGCAGCCAGTTCTTACAGCATATCAAGTCATTTCATGGTTCACACTGGCAAAGGCCCTAGCTTACAAAAATACTTTAAAAAAAAAGTCAGATGGAACATTCTGCCCCCCAGGACAATAATAACTTTCATGCACTTCCAACAAATACCTTAGGATAAGCGTCAGCTACAAACAGAAATTCAAAGTACAGGAGACACATAATTCACAGGAACACACGGTCAAGGCTCTTTAATCAGAGATGGATGGAATCACTAATCTATACGTTCCCCCAAGGCCAGCTCTACAACAACTACATTTTCTTCTAAGACCACACTGACAAATAACCATCTTACCCCATGCCCTAAAACTGCTCCAGGCTCTCCTGGACTTCTTCCCCCATTATTTCTCCCACACCTCTGTGTTGAACCAGTTCTGCAGAATTGAGTCCAGCTCACATGTGTAATAACTGAGCAGTCATCCATGAAGTTCCTGGGTGTATTTATCATTCACTGGCCTAACTATTTGTCACTAGGGCCCCAACAGCTACTTTGATGGACCTCCTAACACTAGCCAGACAAATCCTTCAGGAGAACCATGAAGTAATAGAGCAAAGACTTTCTAGCACAAAGACAAATTATATCATGTCCACGAAGATGTGTTCATTCACAAGATTTGGGGCAGGAATAACTGGGGAAGGAAGGGGTACACACAGAGCACGCAGAAGAATATTCAGTCTGAGATAACCTGGTCAAAAGCAGCTTATGGAGCCAGATGAAAATTCAGCCTGCACAGCTGATGCAATGGGATGGGATGGCTAAACTTCTGGCTGCTGCCAAATCCCACCTACGCATGAATGAAATAGTAAATAAAATGCACAGAGCAGTCCAGTTGCTCAACAATCAGAAATTTCTGATCTACGCACCTCTGAGATACAGCACCTCAATCCCTTAGCACTGCTCTGCAAGACTTCACAGACATCTGCTGCACTGAGCCTCCTTGTCAGCAAACACATTTTCCAAATGCCTGTACTTGCCTATGTCTGATCATAAAGCATTGAAAAAGATTTCAGTTCACAACACCCTCCGCATCACCCAGTATTAGGATGAAATGAATGATCTTTCAGTTTACAGGGCAGCATTTATCAGTTTGGTGCCTTGGCAGGGACCTTCATCTTGGCACCTGAAAGAGGCAACTTCATTTTCAGAAGTGCTCAGCGCTGCTGATGAGAACTCCATGTAGCGGCTGGTGTGTGGAAACAACTGAGCCTAACATCTGTCTAGGCTGTCAGAGCAATATGAGGATGCATAAAGGTAAAGCAGGTCACAGCCTCCAGAGCCAGGCTTGGGGATAAGGTCACAGTATTTCATCCAAACAAAAAAATATTAAAAGAGAAAAGGGAGGGAGAGAAAGTGAATGCTATCAGGCATGAACTGCTTTTAAGAGCATTGCTTCACTGTGGTCCTTCCTTAGAGACAGAGGGAAGAAGAGTTATAAAACAAAGAGAGAAAATTTGCTCTCCTTTTCTTACCTCAATCTGCCACTCACCCAAATCTTGCTGAAGTCATTATGCCCCTGAAACTGGGAGCTCAGAGGAGGGCAGGACAAACATTCCCGGAGCTTTCCAGGCTGCATTAGCAAGGATTAAAAGAAAGCAAGATTGGAAAGGATAACAAAAAAACCTCCTGCTTAAGCCTTCTCCCTCAGCTCAAGAGCAAAGAAACCTGCATCCGGGTCATCTCATTTCATAATTGCTTCCCTCGGAGGGCTTTAACCACCACTTTTGATGCATCTGGTGTTTGTCACCACCAGAGAGGGTGACGCTCACCCAGAGCATCAATCCCCTTAAATCAGCCCAGCTGTACATTCATTTCTCATGAGCCACACACACACATACTGTTTTTCAGTCTGATTAAGCTCTGGGCAGAGTGGCAGCAAGCTCCTGCCCATTTGTTCAACCCTCTTGCAGCCCCTTCTGCCTCCTGGGTCATGTTTGCTCAAGCCTGCTCCTCCGGGTCACGGATCTTGGTTGGGACTTGGGGAGGCTGCATTTGCCCCTTGGGAGAATTTCATTTAATGCTCGTGAGTCTGTGTTTGCTTCCACGTGCCAGTCCTCACCCCTCAGACCTCCTGGCACCACACTGGACCTTTCTATTGACCCTGCACAAGGCATTGGCACGAGGTCCCAACTTGCTGGTGTTTCATCCTTTCCCTCAGGGAAAGGGAGATTGCTTAGGAAGTGCCCACAGCACTTGTGTTTTAAGGCTGTATCCCGAGAAGCAAAGCTGCTGAACGCGTGTTTCAGCACCAAAGTGAGCAGCAGGAGGATGCTCAGACCTCAGGGGTCCTGCTCCTCTGGCATCAGCTGCCACGTACAGGTAAGTCAGGCAGCTGTGAATCACACACCACATCTCTGCACAGCTCTGTTCCCTGAATGCTGACCCGAGCAGCGGGTCAGTAGCTGCAAGGAAAAACCCTTGCCACAGTCTGTCCCTGAAAGGTGGCTTGATCCAGACCCAAAACAAGGGTTGTTTGCCAGCTTTCCTGAAGCACGGTGTCTCTTGCTGGGTGAATTTGATTTCAGTTCCAGTTGTGAGCTCCCCTCAAACTGCCCCAGATATTTAGATGGTATGGCTGAGTCATCGAAACCTGAAGGAAATGCTTCTCCTTTCTCCACAGAAAGAAAGCACCAAAACATCCTCTCTGAATCTAACTGAGGTTCTGGCCAGGACCTTTTGGGAACAGGCTGTTTTCTTCTTGGGGACTTTTTTTTTTTTTTCCCCATTAAATACCTACATTCCACACAGCATTAACTGAGGAACACCGAAGTCTGGTTACATTGCCCACAGCTGCTGACACCAGAAACAGGCCAGTCTGAGCAAAAAGACACATCAGCAGGAAGGTGTTTAAGGACCTGAGGGAACGGCATGGAGCTGGGACAGGGCAGGGTCAGGCTGGGGGTTAGGGAAAGGGTCTGCACCCAGAGGGGGGTCAGGCACTGGGACAGGCTGCCCAGGGCAATGGGCACAGCACCGAGCCTGACAGAGCTCAAGAAGCATTTGGACAATGCTCTCGGGCATGATTTTGTGGGTGGTGCTGTATGGAGCCAGGAGTTTGACCTGATGATGCTTGAGGGTCCCTTCCAATTCAGGATATGCTGTGTTTCTGTGACCTCTCATGAAGGGCTGTGAGCCAGGACAGAGAAGTGAAAGTGCCCTTGGGGGAACCGCTGTAATCTTTCTTAATAAAACACTTTCACCCTACCCCCAGAAAATAAATAAATAAATAAATAAATGTTAATCTAATTCTGGGCTTACAGGAGGACCCAGAAGGAATTGGGCAGTTGGCTCAGGGGTTTCCACAGCTAAGTCACACCACGAGGGCGCCTTGGGGGAGCCCTGTTTTTGCCCTCTCACAGCTGCATATCCCCTCCTTCCAGAGCTGACCACCTTCCCCTCGGCTGTACAGCTGCTGGGAAACAAGTATATTACAAGTCAGCTGTGGAAGACTTCACTCAGACCATTTCTAACTCCAGGACTGTCCTATCCTCACCTCTTCATCATCGTCCCTTGCAGCAAAAAGCCAAATGCCTCTCAGCAGCCTATCATACACCCCGATCGGGTGAGTTTTAGCTCTCAGGAGGAGTTTAAACATCTACCTTGATGTTCTCTTCCGCAGCCCAGAAGTTTCCTCAGAGACTAGCTGAAATACAGGAATTGGTAGAGGAGCTAGCTTCAAAAAATACATGAGAAAACACATAAGGGAGAGGCAAGAGTGATGGATGGAAGGTTTCCAGAGATCTGCAGCCTTCTTAGCAAGTTGCCAGAAGAGCAAAAGGGAGAGCATCTGAGCCAGGCTGCCATGCCATGGTCAGTTCTTCATGGAGACATGCAGTGAGAGCTTGGCCTCTGCTGTCACGAATGGACAAAGCTCCCAGGGGCCCGGTACCACTAATGGTCAGCCCTTGATTTTAAGCACAGTTATCATTCCTGTGTGGGTGTGAACTTAGCAAGTCTTCGTGCTTTTGACAGGTTGTGCTAATTGTTCTGAAAAGACTATTTCTGTTGAGCTTTTCTTAAGTCCCTTTCCCAAGTAACAGGATGAGATGGGGAAAGCTGGAGTTAAAATAAACCTGCTAGCTGGTGGAAGCCAATGCACTGACAGCAGGGAGAGCTGAGAGAGCTGGTGCTCACAAACAGACCGCTAAGAAGGTTTGTAGTTTTTATTTTTGTATGACCTCGTACACCATGTTCGTGTTTTCCTCACACGCCCTCCCACATGCTAATATACATGTTTGCAATTTTTAAATTAAAGCATTAGTAAAATAGATGAAGGCTGAAAAGAACAGGAGTTTTGCATGGCTAAACCTCACCTGGGGCTGCCAAAGTCAATGCTAGCAAAGGTTCAGGAAGAGAAGAAAACTCAGCTCGTGGTTTAAAATAAATTCTACCTATCAGGAGTTACAGGGAGATACCTGCAAAGAGACAGGAGGTAGGGGAGGAAGGAAAGGACTGGTGTGAGGGCACTCCCTATAACCATTCTCCAGCAAAAAAGCTTGAATTATACCAAGGGATCACAGATGCAGCTTCCCAACTAAAGGAAAGAGATGGCTGAGAGATATATAGCAGAGATGCATGCAGTCACTGCAGGTCTGGAAAAACCTGTGAGAAGCGACCCACTGCCTCCTTTAATACATCAGCCAGAAGACATCAGAAGAAGGTTTTAGGAGTCAGCATCAAACCAAGCAGAAGGAGATGGTTCCTCACGCAGCCTGCAGTCAAACCAGAGAGCTCCCTACAAAGCAATGTCATGGAAACCAGGAAGGCTGAAAAGGAAGGCAAACAACCTCAAGGGGTACAAATCCTACACGCAGGTAGAAAGCATGAAACTCCACGCTGAGCTCCTCCCAGGCTCCTGTAGACACCCATGACCACCTCTACAGGCTGCTGGGCTGAGCTGACCGTGGGTCTAACCCAGAAGAGTCACCTGCTCTTACCTGCTGACCAGGCTCTGGCATCTCCCTGCACGAGGCAGCCCTCGGGCTCTGCAGCCGGGCAGGCGGCTCCGCTGCTCCGTCCCCACCGCGGGGCTCCCCGTGGCACACCCCCTGCACACCTTCGCTCGCCCCAGGAATTTGCCACAAGGAACTGGGGCTCTGCAGGCTTTTCATCGCGCTCGGGACGCTGACGAATTTGTTTACCAGGAACAGCCTCCTGGGAAGCGTTCGGGGCAGAAGAGAGCAGAACTAACAGGGCGCAGATACCATCGAGGCTATTCTCCCTCCTCAAAGGCACACTGCACAAAAGTTCAGTGTCTGATGAGAGGCTCGATTCAGAAACTAGCCACAAGAGTCTCCTCTTAGAAAAAGCCATGGGAACAGTGACTAAACACGCATTCTTTACCCGCAGAATCAAACAGCTGCAGGTAAACTTTGTTTTCAGTCTGCTAGTCTTGTTCTACACCTGTACTTCATTTTTTTTCCCCCCTTAAAGAAATGTTTGCTTTGTTGTTTGGCCGAAGCTGCTAGGAAAACAGTCAGCTGCTATACTGAATTAAATGCTTTTTATTATGCAAAGGCTGACACTGTCTGAGCTGTAACTGCATGAATGTGTACAGCATTTTAATTCAAAGTCTTTATGATTACACTTTACCTTTAAAGGTCACTCAGCATTTCCTATTTGCCGAGTCAGTGATTTTTGATGTGTGCTGTATGGACCTCTGGATGTCTATGCATTATTTCTAAGGTAAGCACAGAGCTCAAGTCAAAGCAAGCCCATCGAGAGGTAGACTGCAGCTCACTCATGAAAAACCACCTTCTTAAATACAAAGCAGATAGAGTAGAAAGATCCAAAATATTAAAAGTCACAATACAAATGTTTTTTTCTTAGTTATCTCAGACAGCACTGGGATGGAGTCCTGATGTAGGAAAAATATCACAAAGCCAGCAATTTTTTACTCAGAGAATTCAGCAGTGGTATGTACCAGACATCTTGCATTTACTTTTTTTTGTCCAATCTGTTCCAAGTATATTTAGCAAACTGACAGACTGCTTCTCTTCAGCAGGTATTGCACTTCCATGATATTTAGGTACCTCAGAAGGCAGAACAATGTTTAGACAGCTACAGGTCTGCCCCACATGGATTTCAGCTACACAGAAGCTAAAATCTGGTGCCTCAGGAGGCTACCAGAAGTTACATCTGTATCTTTAAGCAACTCTTTTTTTTTTTCAAAACCCAAGCCAACATCTGCTGAGACTTGAGAACTTGCAAAGCTCATCCCTTCCCACATGCTGTACATTCCTTATGTTGAGCTAAAAACACTGTTTTTATGGATGGATGTAGAGAAAGAGAAGAGTTATCAGGAGAGTTCATCTACCTTTTCCACATCAGCATTACCAACATGGTTGGTCTAAGACAGAAGCTCAAAGTGACTATAGTATTCTTTGCAGTTCAGGGAACTGAACAGTGGGGGAAAAAAAAAAAAAAAAAAAACACTCTGCACAAGAGCAACTGGAAAAACTTCTGCAAAGGTGTAAAAACCTGCATTTCCTCTGAGGCAAAGACAAGCTGTAGAGCGACAACACAGCAAAAGAGCATGCAAAGATGTGTATAGATCTGCCTCTAACCTAGAAACAGCTCTTTGACCCTGCATGCTTATTTCATATCGTGTATTTAAATTAATTTTACAATATTCACCTCCATTGTTCTTTCTAAACCTTGCCTAGATTTACCAGAAGTTATTCAGATCAGCAACCTGACTGAAGTTTGAGCTGATCTGTCCTCCCCTGGCAGAACAGAGGCAGAAGCTAGGAGTCACACCAACTAAGTTTATGTAAGCCTCCTGCTGTGCAGATACCGGGGGCCTGAAAAGATGTTTTTTGCAAGAGCAGACTGTTTGCCTGCTAAGAAAACATGAGTTAGGGAGTGCCAGCACTGGCACCCTCTGGCAGCCGTGGCCCCAGAGATGGCCAGGAGCCACCAGGCAGTTCCAACCATGGCAGGAAGGCAGAAGAGAAGACACCAGGAGCTATATATTCCCTGCAAGCAGCACAAAGTCGGCCAGCTGGCACACGTGTTCCACTGGTGGAGAAGCTAATACACACTTCTTCCTTCTTTTTTGTTGTTGTTTTGTTTTCATGAGGCCACGGAGACTCCACACACAAGCGAGCTGATGAAAACCAGAACTCACTGGTGCTAGAATTTGTCGTCTTCTGAAGGAAGTTCCCTCCTGGTACCACTTCTTCTGTTAGGGCTGAAATGCAGCCATATCCCGGGCTTAAGTGCATCTTGCCATTGCACTTGGCGCTTGCCCAGCCTGGGAGATGCGGTTATTACCCCAGTGACACTTCCTGTTTGAAAGCTGTTGTGAAATAATAATGAGTACAATTTGGAGATAAGCCACCTCTTCCACTGTGGCATTTCACGCTAAGAAAGGAAAGGATGCCGCATTCATCGCTTCCGCAAAAAGGGAGGTCTCGACTGTTTAATCCTTGCCATTTGAGTTGTTTTCTTAGTCCTCCCAAACTACTGTGTCACAGGCTCAAGACAATGCCTTCTTGTTCAGCCCTGATACCAGGCATCAAAAAAACCTGCTGCGGTCACGACGTGAAGCCCTTGGTAAGCGTGACAGCTACCAGTGTGCCTTGGCAGCCCAGACTCAAAAGCCCACTCCAGCCTGGTCTCCTCAGGCTAATGACACTGCTCGTGGCACTGACAATCTTTTTCTACAGTGCACAGTTAGGAAAGCAAGTCACAGCAAACACTGTGTGCTTCCAGCAGCTGGAGCTGATGGCTGAGGCGCCTGCTGGAGGTGCAGAGCTCCTGCTCTGACAGACAGCTTGATCCTGTGCCCCGGCAGGTTTGTTTGCTTACAGCATCCAGGAAGTACAGTCAATTCAGGAGCAATTCAAGCTTCAAGGGCTAGATAATACCTGAGCTATTCTCACTCCTCGTTCAACCCCATGGCAACCCAGCCTCACCCGGACTCAGCTTCACTCCACCCTGCTTTTACACCCCATCCACGACCCACCGTGCTTGCCTGAGACACAGAGCACGAACACCCAGATGCGTGAGCATCCCAGGGGCCTGTGGTCTCTGGCAGGAGCTGGCGTGACAGCAAGAGAAGTCCCAGAGCAAGGAGGGGGCGTGCTCACAAAACGCATCTGGAAACGCGCTGCAAGAGCGTACTTCAAATGGTGTAATCCTGAGAGGAACAGGACGCTTAGGGCTGGTCTGAAAGTGTCAGGCAGGCACTTACCACTGGGCTGAAATAGCTTTTTCATCCCACAGAAACGTGCTGTTTCAACGCCCCCGCCCAGCTTCATCTCAGAGCAAACAGGAAAAAAGGACTGGAAATAACCTCTGCTGCCGTGGGTGCCAGAGCACAGAAATCCCCTCAGAAGGAGATGCAGACTCTGAAGACACAAATTGCTCAAGATCTGCCTCGGTCCACCTGTGTCCCTGCTGCTCCGCATGCTGACGGCCTGGAGGAGCTCTCTGACCACAGATACCCCTCTCAGCCAAACCCCCCGAGGAAGGACCCCTGACTGTACATCCCCCTGCAACAGGGCAGCCACCCATGCCACCGAGCAGATCTGGGCAAGAGAGCAAGATGGGACGGAAAATCCCCCCTCTGCCATGATTCAGGAGCAGCTTTCCACCACGTTGACGAAGCAGCCCTTCGTGGGGAACAGGGCTGCATGTCGCTGAGCCCCAAGACTTCTCCCACCTCTTCAGGCCAGGCCTGTAAGCGTGGTGCTGACAAAGGCCTCCAGCTGCTGCAGCCCGGAGATCCCAGCAGCCACGTGTGTTTCACCACCCGTAGAGCTGACACAGGGTGGGATGCTCTGGCTGCCTCAAACTTTGAGCCTTGGCAACAGCTTGTTGGTCTTGCCCCACCTTGCCCACAGCAGCATGGCAAGATTGCTACCAAGTGCCCGTGTCCCCACCGAGCAGACATCATTTCCAGTCACCATCAGTGCCTCATGCACGAGGACCGCTCACCAGCTGTGGCCAAAGGATCCTTCCCACATGCTGACAGCCACCTGTGGAGCATGGCTCATGCCACCACGGCCACCAGCCCCAACGATGAAGCTCCAAGCAGTTGGGACGTTTGTCCCAAGCACAGCACGTTCGGCATGACAGCTGCTTATCTGCACAGATGCTCTGTGGCACCAGTCCACAATCCTCCAGCAGACACAATCCTCTTCATCCCACAGGAAACAAACTCCAAACTGCCTCTTAAATCCAGGCTTGAAAACCAAAGGCCAAACTCTCCCGGTAACATCGGCAAGAACAGAAAGGATGAGGTGGGGAGGGAAAATGCTCTGAACTGCATCCAGGTCTTTTAGCCACCCAGTTTGACAACAGCAAATAAATTCTTGCTCCCCCAGTTTCATCAGCCTTCCTGGGAGGAGGAGGAAGAAAAAATATCTGTTGTGTTCACTGTGATCCTCACTGCTCTTCCCTTCAATCTGATGGCATTAGAAATGGCAAGAGTAATCCACTCAAGCACCAGCAGCACAAGAGGACCTCCTTCACACAGGTACGTTGTGCAAGAATTTTATCTATCAAGCCCTATTTTTTTTGTGTATCAAGTTTAGAGGAGAGCAATGCATAACATTCTTGAAATTGTTTTTAACATCACCACTACCACAAAGGAATTTCTTACACTCTTTTCTACGGTGAACCAAGGCTAAAACTGAATGGGAGCATTTGCACAGGGATTCCTAGGTGGTTTAACCTCACCATCTCTCCCACCAAAAGCATACTCCCAAAACCAACGACTGTATAGCCAAATTCTCAGCGTGTGCAAGCCAACAGGGCTAGGTCAGACCTACAGCTAGTGTTAAACTGGTAACATCTGCTAAAGCACATCAACTAAGGATGTGACCGATGAAAGTGCACTTGGAGTAGAAAGAGGTTCCTTTCTGCTAGCTAAACCAGAAAGGCCTGGATGATTATCAGCAGCCTATTACAACTGCTTCAAAAACCGTGTACACAACCAGCAGTTCCATTAGAAATATGGCATTTGATTTTCTCTCTCTGTTTTAATGGTCCTACGCACAGACAGAATTGAAGTGTGACTGAAGCTGCAGAAGCAGAAGTAATTGCAGTTACCTACTACACACCCAAATCACTTCAATAACACATAGATGTGCTCTGCCTGACAATATACTAACTGGCACCCTGTGGGAGCCACGTAATTGTTGTTTATGGCACGGAAACACTGCGTCTATGTGAGAAGTTAGCATCTTCTGCGAGTTTGTGTGAAGTTCAAGCTCATTACAGCTCTATGTTTATGTTCCCATTGAGAAGCTTGGCTTCGGAGCACGGCAGCAGGGCTTACGATAACACCCTAGTAGTGCAGGAGTGTCCCTGTGCAAGTTTAATGTTGTAAAACTTTACACCTTTGGTGAATTCACCTCAATCCTACTCCTCCCCAGAAAGCACAATTGCTATTAACTCAGCCAAAGATGCTGATTTTTGCACTACATCTCATTTAATTCAAGAATTTGGCATGATTAACAGAGCCTGTCAGTGCAGCAAGGGTGCTGATTTGTTACACTGACACGGAGACAGAAGCAAAACCAACCACACAAGATGCAGGTGGGGGGTCCCAGCCCGGGGATGGGGGCTCCCCGCGCTGCCTCTCTGGTGATGCTGGTGCGTCTGGGGAGCTACCAGCAGTGAGCGCCTTAGTGGGCTCCGAGTGTTTGCCCCTTAGGGGTATGCACAAAGAGAGAGAGAGAGAAATAATGAAAAAGGAAACATTAAAAAGAAGAGGGGGAAATGAGAGGAGAGGGAGGAAAGAGGAAAGAGAAAATGAAAAAGGAAACATTAAAAGAAGAGAGGGAAAAGGAGTGAGGGAGAAAAGAGGAGAGGGGAAAGAGGAGGGAAAAGGGGAAAGAGGGAAGAACAGGGGGAAAGAAGGGGGAAAAGGGGAAAGAAAAAAATGAAAAGCAAAAGGGAAAAGAAAAAAGGAGAAGCTAAAAGAAAAAAAGAAGAAGCTAAAAAAAAAAAAAAAAGGAAAGCTGCAGAAAAGAAAAAAAAAAGCTACAAAAAATAAAAGCTAGATGAAAGGGAAAGGTAAAAAAGGAAGGAGAAAAGAGAAACGGAAAAAAAAAAAAAAAAAAAAAAGGAAAACGAAGAGGAGATACGGGAGAAGAGGAGGAGAAGAAGAAGAAAAAAAAGTGTTAAGAAAGAAAAAGGGAAAGTGAAGGCAGGCGAGGAGGTGCCCCCGGCTGGGCGCGCCGCCCGCCCGGCTCCCGCCCGGCTCCCGCACGCCGGCACCCGCCGCCCTTACCGCACCGCCGCCTCCCTCCATCTTCCATCGCCGGCCGCGGCGGATCGCAGCCGCCCTCCCGCGAGGCCGTGCCGTGCCGTGCCGTGCCGGGCTGTGCCGGGCCGTGCCGTGCCGGGCCGGGCCGGGCCGTGGCGCCCTGCCGGCCCCGCAGCGCCGGCGGCGGAGCCGGGCAGCGCGGCCGCGGGCGGCCCCAGCCTGGTGGGCCCGGGCCGGGCCGGGCGAGGCGGGGCGGGGTGTGGGCGGGCCGGGCCGGGCCGGGCCGGGAAGGGGAAAGGGAAGAAGGGGAAGGGGGGTTGGACGTGAAGGAAGGGGAAGAGGAACGGAGCGCACCACGTGCTCGTCAAAAAGAGATTGAATCAAAAAAAAATAAAATAAAAATAATAAAAAATGAGGAGAGGTTTCGGGACTGCCGAGGAGCAGGGCTGCCTACCCATGAGGACGGCGCTTGGGAGCGGTGGTCCCCAAAGCCCGCAAGGCATCAGGACGTGCTGAGCTCTGCTACGCTCCTAAATCCCTTCAGTGCTTCTCGCAGTCGCTGGAAAAAAAAAATAAATTAAATTTTTAAAAATGCCCTTTTTCAGCCCAGGGGCTTCTCCCCGCAGCCTGGCTCCAGAAAGCGAAAGAGCACAGATGTCTGCAGAGCAGCCCTGTCTGCACCTCCGCAGCCGATCTGTGTTTCGCAGGTCGCTGGAAGTTCTCCCCGAGCTTCGGGTTTCCGAGCAGAGCACGCCGTCAGGTGCCGGGGTTTCTCTCACCAGAAACTACAACCTGTCCCCTTCTGCGAGAGACGGGTTTCCCCGTCAGAAGCTGCAGTCAGAAAACACCCCAGGGTGTCACGGCGCCCCTCGCAGCAGCTACGCCAAGTGGCTGGCAGGCTGGCGGGAGGAGGATGTTAGCTGCCTTCCCCGCGTGCTGCCAGCTTGTGCTTTGCTCAGTAGCCCTCAAACGCGTTAATTTATTTGGCTGGAAGAAGAGAGGCTTTCTGCTGGGCACCCAGGTGTGATCGGGGTGATACCAGGCTGGAAACCCGATGGGAAGTCACTGCCATTTCAGAGCTGCAGTTTTGCCAGGGTTCCTCCGCAGCCGGTGGCACTTTGTCACCCACGGACAAGGCACGAGCTGCGGGCAGGACAGCAGCAAAGGGGCCATCCGCTCCTGGGGACACACAGCCAGGAGAAACCTCCCGCACACAGCAAAGGGTGCAGCGTGATCCCACCACCCATCACAGCCTGCCTCCACGGCCTTGGTGCAGGCACCCCTCGGGGCGACATCCCCTGCAGGTGGGCCACGGTTGCATTTAGGCTGAGGATAGTTGGGCTGAGGATAGGTGAAGTCCTTCTCTGTACCCGCAGTTTGGTGGCAAGGAACAGGTTTCTGCCAAAGGCCTTTTTGGCCAGCAAACTGACTTGTGCAGATTGCAATAGGGAGTCTCAGGATTCTCTGAACACTTTAATTCTGCTCCTGGCCTTGCACTGTAAAACAAAGCTGTCAGGTGGAAGGCAGCGTTGTTCCAGTCGCTTTGCTGTGAGGAAAGGCTTTGGGCAGTCCTGACACTGCAGGCACGCCACCACAAAGCCACTGAGACAAGGATAATGTGCCTGGCCCCCATGCTCAGGACAACACATCTCTGCGGCCGAGGGGAAAGCACAGTGCTGCCTCATTCCCCATTGCTCCCTACCAACACCAGGGTGATCTCAGCCTTTCAGTTTCCCAGCACCAGAAACAACAAAGAGAGACAAATCCTGTCCTCGCAGCAGAAAAGTAGGTCCAGGCATAAAGCATGATGCGTCCTGGCCTGGAGCTTTCTCCATCTGGCTGCCCTGCTGGCAGTAAAGCAAGGGCGGCAGCACCGGCCAGCCTGGAGCCTCCATCCAGCAGCATCACCCCGTGCTCCTCCCAACAGGGCCATGTCACACGGAGCTCACAGCACTCTTCCTAGCCCAAGCACCTTCTCTCTCACTGCTTTCTGCTCCACATTCACCCAACCCAACCACTGCCATGCTTGCTTTCCACCCATGCCACCCTGCAGGAGAACAAGGCTCTGCCCATGCTTCCACCACCTGGTCCCTCAGGTCGCGCTGAGCCCTGGCCCGTCCATCTCTGGATGCACACCACGAAGCGTGGCAGCCCCAACAGGGCAAGGAGGAGAGCTGAGGGGCTTCACCCTTCTCCCAGCCTCTTCTGAGGAGCCGGGCACTTGTCTGCCCCCATGCTGTTTTGTCCCATCTGCTTCGTGTGCCTCTGAGGCCCCAGGAGCCAGCGCAGGGGCACGGTCTGCGGATTCCCCATCTGTGCCACATCTGAGCTGGCTAACGCAGCGGAAAAAAAAACACCCAGTGTCTGGGTCTCCGAGGAGGTGATTTGCGCCGTCTGCCTCCTCCCAGGCAAGGCTGAGGTAATGTTGGTGCCGGCCAGGAGGCAGCTGGAAGAAAAGACACTTTTTTGGTGGGGGATGTAGGGGCTGGTACCACTCTACTGCACGCAACTGCTTGCCGCCCAGACCTGGGCGCATAGGTGGCAGCTGCGGATGCTGCACTTCGATTTGCCTTTTTTTTCCTATTTGTGTTCAGTTGAGAAGAATTTGACATTTTCTCCCTGGGCCTGGCTTCTGGCCTGAGTCACCCAGACGTTTGGGCTGTCAGGAATATGCTCTGTGCCATAAAGCTGGGAGAGGAGAGTGTTTGCTGGCTTTGGGGAGGATGATCCACAAGCCTCCGCCACGCTGGCATCTAAGTGAGTTTGCTTCACTGCTAGGGAGGGTGATGGGATTTGGCACCACCCGCCCCGAGGTTTGCACAAGGGAAGGCGATATTTCTTGCACCATCAATCATCACTTCTTGCACCAGGGCCATATTAAATCCCAAAACATTACTATGAACAGGCACTCATCAGGGAAATGGGACGTTTATAGTGTTTTTATGAAGGAAATTATGTTTTTTTGTCCAAAAGCTTGATGTAAGTTTTCAGTTAGCTACATCAAAAAATGATTGCAGCAAAAGCTGGCACAAAAAAAAAAAAAAAAAAAAAAAAAAAAAAAGCAGTTATGAGTGCTGTCATATCTACAGAGTGCTCTGAATTGCTTAAGGATTTAAGTTCAACCAAATGGCATGTATTTTAACACAGAGCAATCTAGGGGGAAAAACAAGAGGGAGAGAGGGAGAGAGGCAGAAATCCAGCAACCAACCTTTGTGGAGGTGGCAAACAGTCAACTCAGCATGAATTTGCAGCCTGGTTTAGTGGGTAAGCTGCTGCAAATCCCACAGCAAAGGGCACTGACACCACCCCCAGGTCCCCATGCCGCCAGCTACCAGTGGCAGCAGGAGCAGCGCAGGTGAGCTGGAGACATGCAAAATGTGAGGGCAGGCGACCCGGCTGCCAGACCAGGACACAGGAAGCTGGAGGTGAGGCCAGGAGCTGTGGGACACGACGGGTGGCAGCATGAGAAGCTGATGAAAGCACCAGGAGGGATGGCTGGATCGCACAGGGGAGTCGTGCCAAACTGCACAAGGAGATGCTGGGGGGGGATGGTGGGGCTGGCATTGCTGTGACAGTGCCTGTTCTGGGCCTGCTGGCACTGTCCTCCTCCCATGGCTGCCCAACACAAACATTGATCTTATGGGTCAAAAATTCACTGCCGAAAATACCTTCTCTCACAACCCTACCCCCTCAGAAATAAAAAGAAAAAAAAAAAAAGGAGTATTTCACAATAAGTGGTCTGTAAAGAATAACCAATGCACAACCTCTGTAATCTTTTGGCTATAAAGGTGCTCTCTTGCTCATTATTCCCCTCTCACGGGGAGATGAGAGGAGTACAGGAAACTCACTTCCAATTTATTCCTCCTCATTCAAAGGGGAAAAAACACATGTAAGCCATCATCCAGGTGCTCGCCAGAAAACAGCTCAGGACATTGCATTTCAAATCAAACAGAGATTGCCTCTTTCAGTGGGGGAAAGAGAAGGCTAGCAATAAAATAATAATAATAATACAAAAAATAATAATAAAAAAAGAAAACGCCACCAGAAACACCATTACCCACAGATGGAAATACTGAGTTAATCATTTATTGGATTTTCTCCTGTGTGTCTGGACTTCTCTGGAAACAGCTGCGAAAACATATTTTTTTTTCTTGTTTTACTCAGAAGAACAGTCACAACCCTTTCTTTCTGACTTAAGCCTGGAAAAGTAGCTGTAATGGCACAAGGGGAACAGCAGAAACGGAGGTAAGGTCCACACTAGGAAAGAGCTGGGCATGTGAAACCTTTCTATTATTTTTAAGAAAAGACAGGCAGTGGTAATAAATCATTACAGTAAAGTCCTGGGTGGCAGCCATGGCCGGTGCACACATGGCAGGTTAGCTGGTGTTGTTGTGGGGAGTGGTACTGAGATCTGTGCCAGCATCATCACGCTTCACCCAGTTCTTTCCTTGCAGATTCTCCAGCAGGGCTGGCTTTTCACTCAAAACGCCTGGAAATTTGTCTTTCAGGGGTTAACTGATTCTTGCCTTGCTTCTTCCCCCATTGACAATTCCCTAGAGTCTCGCCATGCCCAGGACTCTGGGAAATGTGATTTTTCCAGATCCTCCATCTCTTCTCTCCAGAGATTTCACTTCCCTCCCTCCTCCATCTGACATGTTCCTTGGGAGGAAAGGAAATGACAGACATTCCCTGCCTGCACAGCCAGATAGTGATATTTGCCCTTTAACTGGACAATATTAGAGCTTTTGATGAGAAATCTCATCCATCCTCTTTGGAGATCTCCAATCTGACATTTCTCTCTGAAAAACCTCACAGCACAGGTACCTCCCCTGATGTGCCTGTCCTGGTCCTTCAGAAACGTCCTTGTTAGCCCCAGCAAAACTGGACGACGCAGAAAATCCTGATGAATGCCCTGCTTTGTAAGGTTCATGGTTACCTCCTGGGACTCTGCTGTTATTTCCTCTCTTAATCTTTTCCCTCCCTCACCTCAATCAAATCTCTTTCTGGCCTTCTCTTCAGCAAAAAGGGCTCCAGATCAGCCTGTCAGCACTGGGTCTGTCCCTCCTGAGCAGGCCACTGGTGACAGCTGAGAGCACCCTTCCATTTCCTGGGCCTGCTGGAGAGCTGGGCAGGGAGGAACCTTATTGAGGAATCTTATCAATGTGTATAAACATCTGAAGGGAGTGTGTTAAGAGGAGGGGGCCAGACTCTTTCCAGTGGTGCCCGGTGGTAGGATGAGAAGCAATGGGCACAAAATGAAGTACAGAAATTCTCATCTGAATATGGAGAAAAGCTTCTTTACTTCAAGGGTGACAGAGCACTGGCACAGGTTGCACAGAGAAGTTGTGAAGTCTCCTTCTCTGGAGAATACTCAAAACCCACCTGGACACGATCCTGTGCAAGGTGCTCTGGATGACCCTGCTTGGCAGGGGGGTTTCTGTGATTCCAGCACTGACAATGCATCACACCAGCCCCACAAGTCAATCTGACACACACAGCTGGACTAACAACCAAGAGAAGAAAGAATGTTTTCCATGAACATCAACCTCATCTTAAAAAGAACTTTGACACTAAGGAAAGTCCAGAAGTGTTCAAAAGTGCACTCAATCCAGCACACACAGGAGGGGACCACACTGCATTTGAGCAGAACAGAAAAGCTCCAGGTGGTCTTTTCCCCTCCAGAACAACATATAGGATTCTGCAGAATGATATCCTTTATAGGAAAACCTTAGCCAGTCTCACATAAATCATTCTGGTCTTGACCTCCAAAAAGAGATGCCAAAAACTGAAACTGTATGGTATGTCATGATCAAGGGAAACTTACATTTCAAGCCAAGGTACTGTGGCTTTGTGTTTTTGGTTTCCTGAAACACTGGGATCCTCCTGTAAAATCCCCCTGTATGGTTTTCCCCAGCTCATGTGTGCCTTCTTTCTTCTGCCACAGATTTTTCAGACTCGACTGGGACTGCACATCAGATACCAAGCCACCGAGAGTGGAGGGGAAGAGAGGGATGTGCTCAATGGGTTTTTATTTTATTTTTTTGGTAGGGTAAGTATCACCTTTTAACAGTACTAACAGTGTGTGGAAAAACAGAGTCTGAGGAGGATTGCTGCAGCTAAGGCTATGACTTCATTGGTATGCTACAAGCAGCTTTTAGAGTCAGGCAAGCATAAGACACCACCCCACAGTCCTCTGAAAATGGGATCATTATGTCCCACAGCTCTGGGACAGCGATGCAGCAGGCACTACCTGAAATGCTACAGCTGCAGAGTGAATTAATACCATTGAGAATGAAGCTATTAAAATCAACCAAATAAAGCAGCCTCACCATATTGGAAAGGTGACAAGAAGAGATGGGTTGGCCATCTATGTTTCATCTCACTGTCTTTACCACAAGCAGCAGGACTCTGCTTCTAATTGGACATGAGAAATTCATCCTCATGCAGGTATCGCCTCTCATTTTACTTCTTCAGTCCAACAAGCAGAATGGAGCTCTTTAGGCAAGTGAGATGTCAAACAGCCATGTTCAGCTTTCTCCTCTCCTTAGACAGAACAGCCATGGATGTGGGTAACAAACGACTACAAATGACCCTGTTCATCCACATCCCTCCTCGGATCTCTCCATACAGTGAACACACATGAGTCACAAACAATGGATGCAAGGTTACAAACAGACAATTAAGCAAATTTCACTTGGACAGAGCAAGCCCAGCAAGTGTGGACAAATTGATACTGATTTTGGTTGGAAGGGAAAGGTTTCTGCAGACGGTTCTCTTGACAGATTTTCTAAACAAAGAAAGACACAGATCCCACAGCAGAGAACAGAAGCCAAAGCCAAAGAAGACCTGAGCCGAAGGTATTATGTGTCCCATGGGAGAGTGACACCAGAGACAGGTCACGGTACCAGGTACAACACCATGACAACAGCCTCCAGTTTGCAGCTCACAGGGCTCTGTTGTCAGCTGGGGGGTATTGTATTTTCTCCTCTCCATAGCCCTTTTCCTGGAGGCAGTCTGCCAAACAAGGGGACTGCAGAGCCTGCTGGGTTAACATCGGCTTTATAGGGTCATATAAAGAGATTAAAAGCCCTAGGGGAACAAGAGCCAACAAGGCCATTCCTGGGAGGATATAGTGAGAAGCGAGGCATAGCTTTGCATCAGATGATGGGAGTGTATGCATAAATCACACACTGAAACTGTATGCAGAAAAGGAGCCACCAGAGGAAGACCTTGGCCTCTCTTCTCAGGCAAATCCCCTACAGTGTTTACTGGTCCTCTCCAAAGCAAGACCCAAGACCTCCTTTCAAACCCTTCTATGCTCTTTCTTCCCTTCCCAGGTGTCAAGCCCAGCATGTATCCCCTAAATTTCTACCCTCTCATGTACCTCACCATTTCCTCACAACACCAGCTCCTCACAACCCTGGCCTTCTACAGCACTCAAACTCGGACCCCAGCACAGGAGCTCTCAACTCCTCTGTACTCTTGTTTCATACCACTGCTGCCTCCTTAAGGAAGGGTCCCAGCCCTACTACCGTACATTTCCCATTTCCCACTCCCTATCTCTCATGCAATCACTTATCTGCTTAATATTGCTCTTTCCCTAGCTAGTTATTAATTTCCACCCTGCCCCTGGCCAGAGGTCAGCACTCCGTCAGTGAGATGGGAACACAGACTTGACAATCAGCATCCCTTTCTGCATAAGCAGCAGGAAAGCTGTAGGAAGCTCCCACCCACCCCACTTTTAGTCCTGACCACCATCTGGAAGCTGTGCCAAATGCCAGATCTATCCAGGCCCACTTTGTGCAAACAGAGTGCTCTACTCAAGAAGCATTACTTTCCATTTCAGCTTTACTTTCTACATTTCCCCCCCAAATGAATTGCTGCCATCACCTTTACTCCTACCCCATCCCCACCCTCCTGTAACTCAGCCTTTATTTTCCACCTGCAACTGGATGAAACAGCTCCTGCCTGTTCCTGGGCTAGCACTCAGGATTAGTTTTCATGATTTCCATACATCTTCCTCCACACCCTAGGTGGCTGTACTGAAAGCCAGGCCAGCAGGCTATAAAGCATCTGCCTCTTTTTGTCTCCTTACTTTTAGGAAATTCTCACCTGGACTGCAGAAGGCATGAAATGGACTACACAGTGCTCTAGCATACAGATCCAATCTCCTGTGAAGTGGGTTCTATCTCAACAACTGAGGGCGTCGGTGGACATTGTCTGTCATTTTCCATTCCATTCCATATCACTCACCATCTCCATGTGGATCCAGATGAAACTGATGGGCTGCTCCTTACTCCTTTGAATCCAAAAATCCTCCTTTGCTCCATTTCTGAGAGTTTGATTTTTTCTCCTTTAACATCATACTGAGTCTTTACAGCTCCATAAAACCAACTTTACTACTCCATAACTATCCCAAGTTCAAATCCAATTCCAAATTCAGCCCAAGGGAAAAAGCCACTCACTCCCAAAAACGTGTTCCTATCCTTCAAAATTTTTTCCATTTATATTTCAAATTAGGATACTAGATTTTTGAGAGCTGGTGCAGAAGCAACATGCTGTTTCTTGGATTTCAGAAGGACTTGACTCCTTGCCTGAAGAACACATTAGATTCCTGTTTTCTGAGAGAAATAGAAATGAAAAGTTATGCATGGTGATGAAAATATAAGTCTCTGAGACAGTTGCAGGAGATACAAATTTGGGTTGAAAGTCTGTTGGAGTCAGGGAAAGCTATCGCTTACTGCATTGGCCTTTGGAGCCTCCTGTGGTTCAAAAAATGTTGGATTTCTACTGGCTATCTTAAAGTTAAATTTTTAGTCTGTTTCTGATCCTGCTAAGGACATTTAACCTTTACTGCTTAGGGCAGTAGTGACAAACAGTCAGCGCTGCTCAGGATCAGGCTGTTGTGCAAGTGTTTTCAAGCGCAAGACAAACAATTGTTAATTATAGTTTTTCATACTGGCAGACTTCTCTGAAGTCCAGGGCACACACTCATGAATTAATCCTCCTACTTCACCTGGTAAAAAGGCAAACCCTAGCATTCTCACTTCTCAGATGAAACAACTGAGGTAGAGAAGTTAAATGACATGAATGACATGATCAAACCACAGATGCAAGCAAGTGTTAGAGTCAATATGAAAGGCCTGCTCTCTGCATGGCAATAAACCAGATGTCTTTCAGCGTGGCGCCTCTCAGTCAGTCCCTACTAACTACATGCTTCAGTCCCGCTGCAGGTAGTTACTTACCTGCATGAAGTTAACCAAGGCACACGAGTGCTTTATAAAACTGGAACCCAAATATCCCGGATCCATACTCACATTTTCAGACATTGGTCAAACACAATGCTGAGGCAAGAGCTCCAGCACATTTACCACAACCATAGCTCCACGAAATTGTCAGACAGCACAACTGTCTCAGGAGCCCACCTTGCTCAAGTGAGCCCTCAAGGAAGGCCTCCGTTTCCCTGTGTTGGCTGAGTCTGAGCTGTTGGAACTGGATGGAAAAAGAAGAGAACGATCTACTGCAGCACTCAGGTTTGTCTCTACTCCCTCCCTGCTTGAGTAAGCAATGCCTTTCAATCAGTGAGCCCAAACAAATAAACCCAACTCACAACTCGGATTTGAGTTTGAAGGGATTTGCTGAGCTGGATGAGAGCTCTTTATGTCTTTGAGTAGGTCAGTATTTGCTGATGAGCTAGCAGCCCCCTTGGAACCAATAAAAGACTGGTTTCCTATATGTAAAATAAAAAGGTTCACTTTTTCCGAAGAACTCCTCATGCAGCAGTTTTTTAGACACTCCTATGAAATGCAGCCATATTTACACTGGAGGTTAGCAACAGCCAAGAGAACAATAGAAAACCCTTCTCCTTCTCATAATGGGAAAGTGATTATTGCCAAAATAACTTGCTTAAATGATGGACTAGCTTAATTAATAGCTTTGATCTCAAACAAATGAAAGCAAATACTGCAGGCTTATGATAATCCAAAATATCCATATCATATGGTGGCATGGCAGCAATCCTTCTACCTGCAGGAAATGCAGGGAATCTGTTTTTGAAATGCAACATGAACATTTCAACAGGCAGTCTTTGTACAGAAGCTATGGGCCTCAAGCTATACAGCAGAACTTGATACAGCCAGAGGATTTGCAGGTACCTCACCAAGGATGTCTTCTGCATATAAAATATTCAAAGACATTAAAAGAAGAATTGTGCTATGTGCAGTAGGGTCACCTGGCAAAAAGAGACACCCAAAGATCCTTTCTTTTTTACATTTGGAAAGCCATGTTTGAAATTAATAAAGGCTGGAAGTTCTCTGGGATCCAAGGGATATTTTACAAGAATAGGGAGTGCTTGGCATAGACTCCAAAAGTCCCCTTTGGCCCATGTGTGTTCATGGAGATCTGGTAGAGAACGCTGGTGGAAGTGAACAGACTGACGTCTTCTGTCCTAACAGCCAGTGCAAGCATGAGTTTTCCGATATATCAGACCCTGTAAAAGGTGTGGGTGATGGTAATATGGTAACATACGTACCACACAACCTGTTGCTTATGACTAATGCATCTGTAGCCACCAAGATCTTCTCTAAAGTTGACAAGACAATCCACTGGTCAAAAACTCCCTGCATGGAGTGGAATCATTCCCAGGGGATGGGACCATGTAATTCAAATGATTTTGCTGTGACTGGCTGAACAAATATGGGGAAAACTCACAATCTTGGGATGGATTGGAGAATGAAAGCCACCCTGAAGAGCAACACAGTGGAATGCTTTCAAATACCAGAGCATATTGCAGTAAATAAGGTACACTAACAACCACCCAAAACTGTTCATACAGCTACAGTTTACCCTGTGGTACAGGAAAAAAAAATAATAAAAAAATAAATTAAAGAATGGTTTCTAACCATTGCTTCTTACCCAAAAAGGTCATAATTAGATGGGAATGACATTTTCAAGAGCTGTTGTTTTGCTATGAATCATATGAAAAGGAGACATTATTAGCTGTCCTGTAAGGCAGCACTTTGTACTGTGATTCTCCTGTTCTAGCTTTGCCATATCCTTCAACCCATTGCCTTAAATTCTCCTACTCCCAAAAGAAGGCACTGTCACACGCAGGAACCAAACCCAGTCCTTCTGAAATCAGTTCTGTTTTTCAGCCACAAGGCTGGTTTCAGCTCCTGTGCCCACAGGCTGCTGCTGCAGCACTGAACATAGGACTGGAAAGTATTCAACCAGACCAGCCAGGGAGAGTTTCATATTCACTGTGTGTCCCTAGGGAGTGTGCTGGATTTCGTCCCTTGGTTTTTGAGGTGAAGACTTTCTCTTAAGTGCCAGACTTGACCAATTCACAGGCAGTTGCAGCCTGATTAAACAGTGCTCTTTTTATCCCAGTTTTCTAAGAAAACAGAGCTTACGGGGTTACGCTACCTGTTATCTGTTTGTTCATCTGCCCCACCTCCTGTAGTATCTTTTGAACCAGTTAGCTAATTTCAAACAGAAGTAGGACAGAGGTCTCGGGGAAAATTAAGTTAATGGAAATCAGCACTTGATCAATGCTTGTTCTGCAGAAAAGACACGGAGAAGCACGTCCCTTTGGGCAGCAGTCAGCATTGGCTAGTGGTATGCACATTTAGGCAATATTCTTGCCTGCTATAGGTATTCACAAAGACACAAATGGAAGATGGGAAACACCGATAGAATTGCATAAGGTTGGGCTATAAAAGCGAGTCCATGGGAATGAAGAGTTCACGTAATGTCACACTCGTTACTACTGTTGGTTGAAGCTCCTTGCGATTTGCATGCACCACTGTCACAGGGGATTATTGGTGATGCAACACCAGCAACACAGCAGGTCCCTTTGAAATGCTACTGGCTCTAACTAGAGGACTTCTAAGAAAAAGAAGTGGCTACCTGGCTACCTTCCCTGGTTACCAAAGTGCAACTCATTAGTAAATACCCAGGGTGCTGCCCCAAAGTCTTGATGGTGCTTAGAGGGTGGGCCACAAGTGAATACATTACTCAGCACTTGGTCGAAGTGTCACCATTTTACAGAATGGCATATTTATTGTTATTGCCCCAACATCTGTAGTAATTTCTCAGAGCAGAGAACAGAGATCCGCCACTTCCCTGCTGGTTGCAGAGTTTCTTAGATTGTCTTTCCATTGCCTGCATGCCTTGTGGACTACTACTCTTGTGTCTACAGTCCAGTTTAAAAAAGGTAATCTAGCGCATACTTGCTATGTAAATGCATGATCACCATTTCAACCATTCCTAGTAATTCCAGGCCTGGATATCCTACTTTTTCCTGGCAATCTTTTCAAATGTTTCACTATCTTAATAAGTGGAAAACATCAGATCAAAATTTCCCTTCCTGTAATTTCAGCCTGTGGCTTTTATTTTATCCACCATAGACAAAGAGAACAGATTACACCTTTCTGTCCTGAAGCACTCTTGTAATTACCTGAATAGGGATCTCATAACCATCAGTACTATCTTCTCTAAATTAAAACAACATTGTTTTTTGTTCAGCTTTTCCTGTACACCCTGCTGCCTGTGTTGAGACAGACCTACCTGCTGGATAAAGCAAAAATGGAGAAGTCTACGTTCTCATTAGAGGTGAGCAGTGATTACTGGAGCTGCCTGTCACCAAGTATGAGGAAAATGTTCCATGCTTACAGACCACACATTCTGGGGACCTGGAGCTAGAAATACCTGGTTTCAAAGCCAAGTTCTGCTTTTGCCAGTCTGTCTGGTCCTAGGCAAATTGGATACCAGCGCACAACTCCTTCACTTGACAGACAGGTCTAGAAATAACAATTTGCTTAACTTAGCATATCATGACCAAGGTAATATAAAGTTGGAGACTGTGCAGATGTTGTAAAGTGTGGTGGAAGAGCTGATTGTTATGACAGACTTCCATGCTGATAGGTGTTCTCTCTTATAAGTTATTTTAAAAATTTTGTTCTGAAATACTACAGGTCTCTAAAAAAGATAGTTCTTCAAGACTGATTACATCAAACTGCTGGGATATCAGTAGCTTCCAAGTAAATACAGTGACGTGCAGGACTTCAGAATACCAGGATCCTATTGGTAAGTATTGATATTTGAAGCCCTTCACATGAATGACTAAACTAATTTGCCTATCATTGCTATGACTCATGGGTTTCCTAGTGGAAAGCCGATTCTGCTGGGAGGATTCTCTCTAAAATAGGTGTATTCCTGCACCCTAAGGTGCTTATAACATAAGGTGCTTATGAGTATCAGAATGCTTTCTAGTTCAGGCTGCTATTTTTAATTTTATTTTTATTTTTATTTTTTGTCACTGCAGCAGAAATCTACCTGGAATCACTTAAATGTTTACTGCCATTCAAAACTTTCCCTCCAGGTTGGAACTTCATATACAATCATTTTCCTTTAGTTGTGTTGGTCAACAGACTATTTATCAATGGTTTTTATGCAATTTTATTGACTTCCTAACATTAAAAAAAAAAAATAAAAATGTAAGGAGGTAAAAAGAAGTACTTTTTTTTTTTTTTTTTAAAGGAAATGGGCACTGATGTACATTACAGCGTCCAGGTGATCAAGTCCACCTGCAAATGTTTTTCACATTGCATGTCCATTCAGTTTGTACCCGCCTACCTGCAGTTTATTTGGGTGCTTTATTCATTTCTGCATGATATCAGGAGTGCTGAGGTATCTCACAGCTCTTGATGCCTAATACCACTTTAGAGATTGCTTTGAGAAACGTGGTGGCAGAACTTGTCTGTTCTGCTCCCAGTTTCCATCTTCTTAGCCTATCAGTTTATTTAGCCAAGTTATATCCTGCTCAGCATGTTCGACCTGTGCTCACCATAGCTCTCTCTGTCAGATGAGGTAGTCCAGCCTTCAGCTGTGCTTTCATTACACCAAGATACAGGTGGAAAGGAGAGATGTGATGAACAGACCGTGCTGGCCAGGTGCAGAGGTAGATGACGAGTTCTGCAACAGCTGCAAATTTCCCTGGTGTGATTAACAGACCTGCAGCTCATTACCATAAACAGCAAGAGCACCTCTTGAATTTTGGAAAAAAAAAAAAAAAAAACAGGTGAACTTCGCATTGAGTGGTACCAAGAAAAGCAGTTTTCTGGGGTGTCAGGGAAGAACAACTAAGGCAGGAAGAGAAGCCTATTATCAGTACTCATTTCAATCTAACTACAGGGAAAGGAAGCTACAAAAGAGGTTATTTACTGCAGACTGGAAGAGGGAGACAACTTTTCTAGGCATGTGGGACAAGACTGTGTTTCTACAGGAAAGAGATCTTTATCTATGCAAGGCATCAAAAAATAGAAGAGAGAGGTGAATTATTGGAGTTGATAATTTAGCCTTGCTCAGAAATCTAACCCATCATTTTGGGCTTTTTTGTTCAAAGCTTTCCAGGCCTCATTCCCAAACTCAGGAGATGAATTAAGGCAGAGGAGCTTGCTCACAATAAAATGACTGGCTGCCTAACTAACCCCAAGGTGGCCATACACAGGCATCATAGAGTTCCTTTCATTAACTGGGACTTGTGCTGCAGGCTACGTGGGACAATGCCATTTAAGTAATATTACTGGTATTAGAGAGAGACTGAGATGAAGAACAAAATACCTAGAAACCGCATGTTTGCTGTGTGCCACCACAGACGGCTCTCCACCCAGGTTAAGCAGGCCCACAGTAAATCAGCCACCCTCTGATGCTGCACGGATCTCTGCTGGGGCCAGGCTGTGCTGGGCAACATGAGGAGAAGCGGCCAGCTGGTCAGCCAAGTCACCCCAGCAGCACAGACAGCAGTAAGACTGACGGGATGTACTCGTCTGAGAGCAGTCTGCTTGCATTCATCTCCTATCCTTGTTGGGAGAGGGTGAAGGAAATCACCCAAGCAAGGAAAACAGGCCATATTCGCCTCCCCTGCCCTCTTAGGCCTTCCTAGGACCATGCCCGTTCTCCTCACCTGATCCAGGTATGGGATTGCAAGAATACCTGAAAGGTGCTTTCCACAGCAAACCTTTCTGTGTTGGAATCTATCTTCCCTTATCAAATCTGACAGAATGGGTACTTTTGCTTGTCTCCTCCATCACAGAAGGCCTCACGTCAGGACTCAGGTTAGGAGGCACAATGTTGTTTCACCCTCAGCTGAAAGAACCCTGGTTTTCTTTGGGTTAAGCATGTACAGCCTGCTTTCCTAAGCAGGCAAACATGACTTTAGATCACACGTGCAACCTGTGCTTGGCCAAATCCTAGAGAAAAAACTCATTTTACACCTCCAGAAATAAGCTTATTGTATGCAGCAAATAACAGACAGCAATAGAGAAATGTAGCTTAGGAAAGAAAAAATGGGTATTTCATTTGCATCTTTTGTAGGCTTTAATTTTTCAGGGGAAAATGTTAATTGAGCTAATACCTGTGAAGTAAGAAGTCAACCCAGCTGGGTATTCCCCATGTAAACCTTCATCTGCATACTCATGTCAACTCCTTTCCCGCACAGACCTTACAGTTCTCAGCTGCATTGTGCTTGAAATACCCGCAGTGGCAGAAGCCACCGTATGTCACCCCATCTGTGAAAATGTGCAAGCAGAGCATTGTTTTTTGCCTAATCAACTGGAAAGGGATTAACTAAAAGGAGTATTTAATTCTCAGATTTTAAAAATATCACTCATAAAATGCAAGGAGATATTCTGAGGTGAACAACTGTAATTACAGTGGTCAGGAAATAAGCACAACACATTAATAAAGTCCTTGAACTTAATACTTATGAGCTATTGATAAGGAAGGTTTTTTTTTTGTTTTGTTGTTTTTGTTTTTAAATCGGAGGTATGGAATAAAACTGTTTTACTATACAAAAAAAATGAAGTGATTAGAGGATTTCAATATGTGTGTCATCTTTAACATGTCCCTTCTTCTAGAATCATTATAGATTTCCCAGGGGCTACAAAAAAAAAAAAAAAAAAAAAGAAAAGAAAAAAAAATCATTTAATTGAGCTTTTAAGAAATATGCCTTCTATAAAAGAACAGGGAACACATCTGAGTGTTTTCTTCTGTACTTAATTCAAATAAACAGAGTGGTCCATCACTCAGTTTGTGCTATAGGTAGTTGGGTACTTGCAAGATGAGTGGAGAACATCTGATACCGTAAAATTTGTCTCCTCCTGGTGCTGATACAAACAATGACAAAAGGCACTGTGACACCCAATATCAGGCCCAAATGTTTATGAAAATGTATCACCATAAAGCAGCTCTCTAATTCCTTTCTAGATAGCTGTAAACCCCTGCCTTGCCGTATATCTTCTTCCCGAAGATCTAAGAGGCCAAGACAGCTGATGGACTCCACCCTGGCATGGTCAGGGGTTGCATCAAACATCAGCGCATATTCTGGGTGTGGAGTGGACAAATGCAGAGTGTGGACAGCAGGGACCTGCTTCCCAGAGAGACAAAGCACTGCATTGCCTTCTCCAGCAAAGGGAAAACATGACATCACTGACCAGAAACCTGAAGATGACTCTGGTTTGAGCATGTCCTCAGGCCCTGGCCACAAAGGAGCAGCATGGTGACTCTCACCAGTGGTAAGACAGGGATGGCACTGGTTTGGGTAGGTATTCCCATTGTTGACACACAGCAATTAACTATATACAATGCAGATTGTTTCGCTAGGATGAAGGTTGCAAAGTGACCGGGAAAACCATGGAAGAAAATACTGAGTTTGGTAAGCTGTCACTCAGATTTTCATATGGAATAGCTGAGAAGATGGAAATGAGAAGCTATTTACATGTACATGTTCTGGCCTACTGGGAAGACACCAAGAGGCTACATTATATTCAGGAATGCTGTATTGTTCACAAACCAGGAAATCACTCACTGCTTGCTCATCCAGGATCAGAACCACTGAGATGATGTGCAGCACACAGAATGAGAGATTTGTAAGAACAGGGAAAGTCTGCATGTTACACTTAGGCTAAATAAGCACCTTGTACACCTGCCTCAAGTTCTGCCAATGTCATGGAACTATTTAACCAGCTGTAGTTTTAAAAGAGCAGCAAGAAGCCCTATTGCTTGTACACTTGAAAATAGCCTTTCTGTGGAAAGAGCTTAAGCAGAAGGTTTCATGGAAGAAGAGAAGGAAAGCTCCTTGTTTCATCCTTTACACAAAAGGAAAATGAAAGCTGTGATTCACAAATTGGAACATCCTGCCTAGTGTAATAAGGACAGGTATCGTGCTTTCTCAGTTTCAAGAAGAGCTTAGCACTGATTTGCTTTCTTTGCATGTGTTTAAGCAAACATCAGAAATGAAGTTAGAGCTGCTCCTGCAAGTGTTAATGCCTTTGGTACAGATGGTTACCTTTATCTATTATCACCACCTCCAATTAGGATATGAGAGAGATAAAAGATATTACCCAGTGCTTGCACACACTCACAGGTCATTTACATATAGATCAGACTACAAATGTTTCCCTGTGCCATGGGAAAATGATAATCGATTAAAATGTTGCATGGAGGGAATACAACACATAAATGCAGTATAGCAACAAATCACTTTCTTGCATTTTGCCTCCATGGAGCTTTGGCTTCCACTGGTAACAAACATTTTAATAAACCATTTCTGCCTGGGGATCACTGGCAGCCACAGCGGCATGAATAGAAAACAGTATTTGATTCATCAACTGTGGACCAAAATTAAACATTCCTAACAGGTATTATGCAGCACTATTTCTTTCACAAGATCAACACTGTCGTTCCCATATGTCCAATACTATCTGTGAGCTGCGTTATGTCTGCAAAACACAGCTCCTATTCACCATTTTATGGAATGGTAAACAGCCCCATAAGTAGCAAACAGGCTGGATATACAGTCCCCTCACTCTGCCACGGTGGCTCTGCATCGTCTGTTTTGAAAGAAGAATATTCCCCTGGACTTCTAGAAGAACGTAAATGAGAAAATATCAGGAAATGTGGCAAACTCATGTTTGAGGCAAAAATGTAGAGCTGAAAGAACAGCTTTCTTAACAAGTTTTTTCTTAGCCACTTCATTAGCTGAACTCACAAACAGTTTTCTCAAAGTTATGTCTGTATAAAATCATTTGTCAAATAGTTTCAGGGAATCATTTTGGGCCTACAAATGAGTTCCACTGCTGTTTGTTGTACATTTTTCCTTTGCACTACATTGAACTGTTTTGCTCAAATAGAAAAATCACGTTCTTTTTTCTATTCCCTGACTACACCAAAGAGGTTTAAAATCAAAGTGTCTGTTTGACTGTTCAGGTTAACAAGAACAAAACCTGCTTTTTATGACTACTTGATTGAAATCCTGGTTTCATTTCTGACAAAGAAGCAAACACATATAAAGTTGAAATGATAAAACTTTTACAAATGTAAAGGAATCTCCCAGCACAACATGGCTATGAGCAACATCTATGCAACCATATGTTAAGATAAACAAAGGAAGACCTTAAATATTATGGAATTTGCCACTCATTCCCTGCCCTCAGCGGAAATACAATTTGTTTGTAAGTGGGGAAAAAAAAAAAAAAAAGAAAGAAGGAAAAAAAAAAAAAGATCTGAAACAGGCAATTACTGCATCAGCAATCACACTTCATATGTGCTTCTGCTATAGAAACTATCAAAATGATTCATGCCATGCTGCAAAAATGCTTTATTGTGTATCAAGCTCAGTGCTTTTAACATAAAAAATGTAACCATGGGTAACACTTGCACGTGTACTTACAACGCACTAACACACAGTGCAGATTCTTCATTTTTTCCACACCACTCTCTTAACGTGTCTGCTAAAACAACTTTTTCCTTTCTCATTTTAATTTAGACCATATTTTTTCCTGGGGTTGTTATTAACAAAAATTGCCTGAAATCAAGAGAAAAACCATGAAAGCTCCACACAGAGTAGCACAAGCAAGGCACAAAGCCATGATTTCCCTCTTCACCTTAATTCCATTATTAATTATATTAATTATATTGTTATTATTGTTATTGTTGTTGTTGTTGTTATTGTTGTTGATTTTGTTGTCATTGAAGTTGTTGTTATTGTTATTGGCTTTCACAGGCCACCCTTCACTGAAGCAGGATGTATATTTATTTGTTATTTATAATTTATCTTTATTATCAGCTGCACTGACACCAACACTCCCTTTGGGCCAGCGTTCAACCCTGCAGAGTGAGTCGGTCATCTGCTTGAGGGCAGGAAGGCCCTGCAGGGGGACCTGGACAGGATGGATTGATGGGCAGAGGCCAGTGGGATGAGGTTCAACATGGCTATGGGCCGGGTCCTGCACTTTGGTCACAACAACCCCATGCAGCGCTACGGTCTTGGGGCAGAGTGGCTGGAAAGCTGTGCAGAGGAAAAGGACCTGGGGGTGCTGGTTGATGCTTGCCTGAACATCAGCCAGCAGTGTGCCCAGGTGGCCAAGAAGGCTAACAAAATCCCTGCTTGTTTCAGGAACAGTGCAGCCAGCAGGACCAGGGTGGTGATTGTTCCCCTGTGCTCTGCTCTGGTGAGGATGCACCACGAGTACTGTGTTCAGCTTTGGGCTCCTCACCACAAGAAGGGCATCAAGGCCATAGAGCATGTCGAGGCTGCAAAGCTGGTGCATGGCCTGGAGCACAAGTCCTGTGAGGAGTGGCTGAGGGAACTGGAGGTTTTTGGTCTGGAGAGGAGGAGGCTCAGGGGAGACCTCATTGCTCTCTGCAGCTGCCTGAAAGGAAGGTGTGGGGAGCTGGGGGTCCACCTCTCCTCCAGTGATAGGACCAGAGGGAATGGCCTCAAGTTGCACCAGGGGAGGCTCAGGTTGGCAATGAGGAGCCATTTCTGCTCAGACAGAGCAGTCAGGCACTGGGACGGGTTGCCCAGGGAGGTGGTGGGGTCACCATCCCTGGGGGTGCTCAAGGACAGGCTGGACGTGGTGCCTGGGGACGTGTTTTAGTGGTGACACTGGTGGTACAGGGATGGGCGAGGAGCTCTGGGAGCTCTTTCCCAACACCTCTGCCTCTGTTACCCTACGATTCTGACTCCCTGGTCCCACCCCCGCCCAGCGGCCGCCCCGCTCCGGCCCAGGGGCCGCCCAAGGGCCCGCCCGCCGCCACCGCCCGCCCGCCATGCTGCCCCCGGGGCTGCTCCGCCGACCCCTGGCCGCCGCCGCCCGCCTGTGCGGGGCGCGGGGCCGCCCGCAGGTGAGGGCCGGGACGGGGCCGAGGAGGGAAGGGCCGGGCCGGGGGACATTTATGTGGCGTGGATGGGAAAAGGGCTCGCCAGCAGCCCTCGGGAGGCTGCCAGCAAAGGGCAAGGAGGCAGGGGTTAGCAGAAGGAAGCAATCTCTCCCCAGGCGCTTGCTGCTGGGCGTTTTTTGTGCCAGCGATCTATAAGCTGTCAATACCGATGTAAGGCTGTCATTAGGAAGCGTGGTGCAGTAGCTGGTTGTAGATGGGTAAAAACGCGATGCAGTCTGGCGAGTGTTGGGCTGAGCAGTGCCAAGAGAGCGATGCTTTAATGCAGAGATGCAAGCTGGTAGTGACATTTATTATTTTATGCAGTTGCACGCTGTAACTCTCAGCAAAATCAGTAATGGGCACTGGTTTAGTCAGCACTCTGCATTAAAATGTTAAATGATATGAAGAGTTAGCCACCTTTTTTTTCTTTCTTTCTTTTTAGAATCATAAATTATATTTACATATCGAAGGCATATTAAGAAGCGTATTACAGGGGGTGCTCATCAAGATGTCTGGTTCACTTTTGCATTCACAAGCAGCCAAGGCAAGAGCACGCCCTGCAGAGGGCAATGAATGAGTAACCTGGCAGGCAACACTTCCCCTGCTCCCATTCCTGTTTAGCTGGCCCTTGTCGCACGTGCCGTGGCAGAGGACTGGGTCATGGAGGCATACCCTGGTGCCACTGGTTCTGGGAAGACCCCATGAGACCCTGGTGAGGAGAGAAAACCCCTTCTTTTTTAATGGGTAATAACTAAACAGCTCATTTTGACAAAGGACGCGTGACGGTCCATTGCACTGCCAAAAGGAATTGCAGCAAATAGTGTACATGGGAAGTATTTCCAAAGGAAAAAGTCACAAGGTACTCATGCAGTGGAGGTCATGAAGTATTCCCTCTCCCGGTCCCTATTAAACAAACAAAGAAACTAAACAACAAACAAAAACCAAACACCTGTGCCTCACTGTAAAACAAAACAAGAAGTCTAGAAATGAGACAGAAGGATGGTTTTCTGGCTTGAGAATGTTTGTTATTTTTCTTAACATTTTCTCTTAGGTACTCGCATCCCTTGCTACAGGTCCCAGACAAAATAACGGCATTTTCTATGAAATTCGCACATACGATATTAAGCCATCGAGGATGAAGGAGTTTGTGGAACTGGTCAATAAGTACTTCCACCTTCGCACAGCTCACTCAGAGCTGGTGGGATTCTGGACTGTGGAGCTGGGAGCGATGAATAAGGCTGTCCATGTGTGGAAGTATGGTACGCTCGGCATCCCTCTACGTGCTCCGTGTGCCAGCGAGGGGACTGCTTATGTGGCTGGTGTTTGTTGCTCTTACGATAAGTAACCAAGCATCAGAAAAAAAAAAAAAAAAAAAAAAAAAAAAAAAACCTGTTACCATACTGATTAATGGAAAAAAAAAATGTAGGACAATTTTGACTTGTTGGGATGAAAGGATTACAGCTGTTCCTACAGGGTGGTCTTTGTGCCTCGCAGGTGTATGAGATGAGCTGCCGCAGAGTGCTTTTGCCTGTGGTAGGTGTCTTGCTTAGGGCCAGCTCCTGAACCACAGATGTCTTCACAATCTCAAAATGGATGGAAGAAAGTCTGAGATGTCCTCAATAAGATAATGCAGATAACTGCAGACAGCATATATGCAAGTGTCTGTATGTGTTTACACAGAATCATGCACGTATCATTGTTCCCAAATCTTAGATGAGCATGGTTCAAGTTTAGTTCAGTCACTCGCCTAAAACAGAAGAGCACACGGTTTGTGTGGTTAGGCTCCTGAAGCTATGCTGTGCTGAGCTGGAAAGCTGCTCCACCAGCTCTGTCATCCCACGTGTGTGAAGCGCTCTGTTGCTGCAGCGATGGTTGCAACAGGCTGCTGGTACTGTAACCAGCTTCGTACGTTGTTGGAGTCAGTGCTGTCTGCCACATGCATCTGTGGTTAAGAAATGTCTTGCTTCTTAGAATTTTCTGCCCTATTCTGTTGTTCCTTTTTCTAAAAAAAAATATATATATATATATATATATATATAAAAAATCTGAATAGTTTCTGAGAAACTTTTTAATGGAAAACTAAGGAAAAATAAAATTATTTTTATTTCATGGTTATGTTTATATGTGTAAGGTTCAACATCCTTTCTCCTTGTCTCATCAGCCCCCTTCTTAAATGTTGTTAAGTAATTAAGAAAAACTGTTACATTTTTCCTCTGAATACCAAAATACTGATATTCCTCAAAGTTCTTTCCAGTCTCTCATGCTACATCTTTCTCATACTTGCTGATGTAGCATTAAGTACATTTTTTCATATTTTTTCCCCTTTCTTACAGATAATTTTGCCCACAGAGCAGCAGTCCGGAAGGCGCTAGCCAATGACAAGGACTGGCAGGGAAAATTCATCTCTCCAGCCCTCACCTGTATAGAGAAGCAGCACAATGAAGTTGCTTATCTGGTACCCTGGTGTCAGCTTGGGAAACCTTCAAAAGAAGGGGGTGAGCTTATCTTCTCTTTTACTGATTAAAGATACTGATGCTGACTGACTGGCTACCAAAAACAGCTTAAAGTTTAAACCAGGTATTACACAATTTTATAACCCTTTATGTAACAAGTGCGTGTACACACACTCTGAAAGAGGTGACATAGTACAGATGAGGTAGAAAATTTTTAAGAATGGCTTTGTACTGACTTGTGTCAAACCTTTGTCAAACTTTTTGTCAAAAGCTACAGCCCCAGTTGTAAGGCTGTAAAAAGTTGTGTGAGTCACATAAACAAACATGCAGAATGACAACTCTGTACTAACATTCTGAGCAGTCATCCTGGACTCCCTTTGTCCATCTGTTAGCAAGAGGATGTTTCCTGGAAACATTTAAAAAAAGATTGTTCCGTATCACAGAGGTTTTTCTCATTTGTCAATTTTTATTTTATTGCTTCTTTTGCGTAATTGTTTTTAAAACAAGGACCCCCAAACCTACTTTTTAAAGGTACGTATAAGTCAAGCATACTTTGTAGTTCATAAATCAGGTTTAGATGTCCTGTCTCTCATGTCCTATCTCTCCATATTTTCTTTCTTTCTGTAGCAAATGTGACCGCATGCTTACTGAGAAAAATTTGCAGACTTTGTAGTCTGTCACCTGGAATAATGTCAAATAGGCCCTGCTTTACCCCTCAGAATATGTATGCATACAGTAATCTTTCTTCTTTATTTCTGAGAGATTATGAATTTTATGCTGTGTTACAATTGAATTTAAAAGCAGTCCAGTTTTCTGTTGAAATTGGGTACCTGGCTATTCTAACACTTCATTCACATTTTAATGTTTGTACTTTTTAAATCTCCAGCCTGTATTTGGAGAACAGTACCAGACAATACATTGCCATACGACAATTGTCCAGATTCCTATTAAAGTGTTAGCAAGTGTGATTTAGAGTAACGATGTGAATGGAAAGGAGGCAGGTAACATGTCTTTTAGCAAGACCAGTTTTTTGGGATATCGTGCTGTCTGTCTGCAAACAAGGCAGATTGTTTAGCAGAGCAGAGATGGCAATCTAGTCATGGTCTGCTGTTTATGACTTCCAAGTCTTGATGCAACCAGCTGCCAAGATTCAAAGGTGTTTATAATGTCATAAACCAGCTCCAGAAAACATCACTAGTCTTAGAAAAGGCCACCTCGCATAGTTCAGCCATCGCAAACCTACCAAGTATAAGTATTTGTGATTTCTGCAAAGTACATTGAACTGCTGTGAATGTTCGTGCGACCATTTCCCTTTAAACTGGGCTTTGTGGGAATCCTTTTGAACCTCTGGGTCCCAGAGCTTTTATGTAGACTTCAAACAGTTCTAGTTGAAGAGCCACTTCCCTGTGCTCCTCTGGAAGCTGTGAGATGATGTGTGTGTGGGCTGGGAGGAAGGGGGCAGTTTTGTGGGCTGCCCACCCCAAATGGCATGGAATTGCAGTGCCGGTTTCACAATGACAACATTGTGGCTGTGAAAAAATGAGAAACAGCACGTATTAAGTTTTATTTCCTTCCTCGAGGTTGTCTTTGTCTTCTCCTCCAGGTGTATACGAGTGGGTTACTTTCCAGATGAAACCTGGTGGGCCAGCTCTGTGGGGTGAATCGTTCCAGGCTGCAATCAATGCTCACATCAATACAGGCTACACTAAGCTGATTGGAGTTTTCCACACAGAGTACGGGTTACTTAACACAGGTACAAGTACTGCTCACTTTCTGATAAAGATTTGGGAATGGCGACTGGGGGAGAAGGGGTGGGAAAAGTGGGAGAAACCCTTGTCCTGGCTCACGATTGGATGGCTTGATAAAAAAAAAAGTTGGTATGGATCACAGAAGTCCTGTAAACAGTCCTTGAACCCAACGTTGTGTATTGGGTTATATGCTTAAGCCAGATGGTGCTCTTTTAAAAGGTTCTTAGATCTGATGTTCAAGAGTCAAACCTTTCAAAGGCTCAGCAACAGATTGTCTCTCCACATACTCGCCTGGTGAATCGTTTCTGCTAGATGCAAGGCGTGAGAGGGTGGAAAACTAGGACGTGCATATGGTATTACAACAGTAACAATATTTAGCTGCCTTTATTTGTACTTTTCAGTCCATGTGATCTGGTGGAATGAGAGCCCAGATCACCGGGCAGCAGGAAGGCACAGTGCCCATGAAGATGCCAGAGTGGTAGCAGCTGGTAAGCGATGTTGGCGCTCACTGCTGGTACTTGTATGCATGCTGAGAAAAGTATTACTCCTCATTGGATTTATTTCCTAATTAAATGTGTGTTTCATTGCAGTACGGGACAGCGTCAGGTTCTTGGAGTCCCAGCACAACATGCTGATGATTCCTATGGCATGCTCACCCCTGAAGTAACCTTCCCCTAAATGATGTGACCAATGGCAGAAAAGACAAGATGAAAGCACCGTCAGCAAGTACCGTCATATGGATCGTCATACCCTCATGAACTGTGTGGTTTGTTTTTCAGTTTACAGTGAATGGATGCAAAATGCTGATACACCAAAGAAAATTAGTAAAATCCTGCATGATAGTTTATGATGCTGTTTCTACATCTCCAGGAATAGAACATGAAAATTAGTTTTGCAGCTCTTGTAATTTAACCCCTCACTTATTAAAACTTTTCTGTGTTTACTAATAGGACCCACTAAGTAAAGTGTTGTTTTCCAAAGTTACAATTCAGGGTGGTATCATTTTCATAATGCACACTGGCGACTCTTGTAATCACTGCATCATGGGTATTACATACTGTCTTAAGAATGAATGCCCCTATATCCTCGTAACATGGTTATGTTTCATCAGACATCTCATTGGGGTGCCTTATATTAATTCTTCGTAATGTAAAATTTCAGTGTGGCTACAATTGTGCCAAGGAGGTGCTGCAGTGAAGCTGGTTAGGTGGCGTTCTGATGGAGTCTGGCCTGACTACGGTCCTTTCATTTTGTATTCAGTAAGCACTTCCACAAAGCTAGCTTTGAGGAAGTATTTTAATACTTATTTAGGGTGCTAAAATTTACAATCTTGTATCTCAAATTCAGCGCATCTATACATGCTTACATTCTTTGAAATAGTGTCTGCCAGATTGTTAAAAGCCAAATAAATTTGCATAAAGAATGAAATCTTAGTGTTTGCACCTCCAGCTCTTTATGGTTTCGACCTGTGATAAACCCCATTCTCCCAGGCACAGCCTTCTGCAGGTTTTGCATTCCGGTCATCAGCAGGCCTGGTAATAGCTGCTCTGGAGTCACTAAGCTGCTGTGTGATTTGCTGGAGTAGCAGCAGGGCAGCGGGCACACGGGGTGAGGCGTCACTTAGATTTTGTGTACAGTGAAAAGCACCCTCTGCTGAAATCTGAAGTTTATTCACTGACCTGCGATAAGCAACTGAGTTCACTTTACCAAAGTATCTTTGTGCAATCTGCCTAATGATGATTGTTGCTCCTGTCAAGTGCATTAAGGTCTCATCGAAAGCACTAGGAAAAAAAATATAACCAAAACGGCTGCAGGTAGTTGTGCTGGTGTCCAAGCTGAGTGGATGGGATCCAGCTACTGTGTAATGGAGTGTTAAGAGGTCACAGATCTTTACACCCACCAGTCTTCATCCTTTCTCCCCATGACAGAGGGACCTCTAGCGTTCTCAGGATGGACAGCAGACTAGTTCAGAGACCCCTGCCTTCTATTTTACAAATGAACTCCTAAAGGTATAAATGACTGATAAACCATCACTAGCACACTGATTTAGACTGTGGTCTTGTAGCAGTTAAAAGGGGACCATTCGTGTTTCTTGAACAAAAACATGTCACGAGGAATTAATAAGACTTTTTGCACACAAATGCAACAAATTACTTATATTTATTAACTGACATGAAAAAACAGCAAAGTATTACAAAAGGACTAAAATTCCATAATAAAACTATTCTATCACAAACACTTAAAGTGATGAATACTCAGAATGTTGGAGATGCACTTTATTCCAAAGTTTGTATTTTTTGTGGCACAAAAAGTTGATGAATAAAGCACACTACCCCAGTTGCAGACTGAACACTATTAAGGCAGCATAAACAGGTAATTTTAATTGGCTTCTTGAGAATAATTTTTGAGAAGAGTGTAACTCAATGAATTTGTTGGATTCTGGAACTTTGATATTGGTAGAAGAGGCAGTAAAAGCCAACATTTTTAAGTCACTTTTCCTTTCAGCAATCAGACCATTGTTCTGCTTTCATTTCTAAATTGCTGTTCAAAATCAATACGTTATTAACTTGAGGGATTGTCCTTTAATTTGATGTTAGCTAAGGTATTTCAGAGCCTTTATACACAAACATGACATTCTGCTTTGTCAGTGAAAACAGGTATTGAATAGCAAAGAGAACGAGCACTTATCAATATAGTTGCACCTTGCTGCACCTCTGTGATGGAAATATTCTGGGGTGCATGCCTGACAGATGATTTGAACATCCAGATAGGTCTGTGGTTCTTAGAAGCTCTATTTTTTTTTTTTTTCAGGATTTATTGGAAACCTTTTTACTTAATAAATTAAGAAGCTTGAAGTAGCTTTTGCGTTTCAAATCTTGGACCACTTCACTTACTTACCTGAAAATAGCAGGTGCCTCACAGTAGTATGTAGGAATACTTGAACTTGCTCATCAATTATGCATGAAAGTAAGACCAGACCAAAACGGGGCAAAATGAGCTTCTAAGTAGCACTTTTCAAGGGTGTATGCATAAATGACACTTCATAGACCAAAGGTGCCAGAACAGCTTTATTTTTTTTTTACTTAATACAAGGCAATTAGAGTGCCTTTTAATACTTCACATAACAGTTATTAGCAAATACAAATATATATACTTTTTTTTTTTTTTCGCTTTTAATGAAAATGTCCATTTAAGGATTTAACTCAGAAATTTCAGTTGTGAAATCTCACTAGATTTTTGCAAAGTTAATAGATATTCCAGTGCAAAAATAGATCCCATTACAGATAGCATAAAGTGCTTGGAATGAAGGACCAACTATAATTCAGGAGGCAAGGATAAGCGCAAAGTGGCGGTTTAACCATGGGGGAAAAGTGTAACAACTCTTACTGAAATACAAGTGTACTACAAAGAGGGATGCAACATTTCAACAGTAATACAGTTTAAAATAAGTTAACACCTCAGTGCAGCTTCATTATAATGAGTGGTTCATAATCATACTGTATGTGACTAGAGTGATTTTTTCCCTATAAACTGTTAATAAGGGTAGACAAATTGTTGTCTGGATTTACTCCATGACAAATCTGCATGGGAACTGTATTAAGCTGTCTGTTCAGTATGACTACAAACAAAATGGACTGGAGTTGTGAAACAGTTCAGTTAATATCCATGTTTACTGTAAGGTTTTCATCACAGATACCAGACTACCTGTGGCAGGGTATAAGCATGACAGTCACAGGGCACAGGAACCAATAATGTCTTTTTGGCCAGCTAAGGGAAAAATAAACTATTGTTTCCTGCTAAATTAATCACTTATATGAACAAAGAGCAAACCACAGCTCTTTTTTTTTGACCAAATCTGAATCCTCCTAGAACTTGTAGTTTTCTACGTGCACTAGATCTGTGCAGTGCAAAACGTAAGCCCTTCACTTCAGTCTCTATGCTGAGATTTTGACTCAATTCTGATTTCTAATTACGATTTCTAGCAGTGGTAAGTCTTCAATACATGCTACTTATTTCACTGATAAAATAACCTACCAGCAGCCTGCTATAGAAAAGTCATGGCTGTAGCTCAGCTGCTTGGTAGTTGTTCTGCACCTTGAAGTTTGGTGCATACTCATCCTCATGGGGGCAAGGATGCCATAAAGGTAATAACAAAGCATGTTTTAAGTGAGGTATAACAATCCCCGTTACTCTCCTTTCTATCCCCTTAGCAATATACAGATAAAAAATAATTAGTATGAAAAAGGCACTTGAGCAGAACATGTAGTAAGCTATTAACTTTATCCCAAGGTAGAACACAGCAGGGACTGGGGACTTGTGCTAAATCTTTAGCTGTCTATGCAATAAAAATGCTGAATTGGTCAATGTTACCACGTACGCCTGGAAATACGTAATCGGCCTTAACACTCATTCCAGCCTCCTCGCTGCTTGTTGGGCTGCTATGGGCATTCACAGAAGAAAGTGGTCCGTGACTCGTTCATGGCGGAGTAGCGTTAAAAACTAGTGCAGAACTTGTACAGGTACTTAAGGCAGAGGCACGACATACAGGAATAGCCCAGGAACTACTACACTTGGGTTCAAACCACATACTGAACCTATTTCTGAACTTTGTAAAAGCAAGACAGAAGGGCCCGTAAGCTTATTAACAAAAGCACACTCTCCCACAACTGTTCTACAGGATGAACAAGAATTGCTTGTTCTCACCACATCATCTCCCCTCTATTATTAATCTGTCTTTGTAAAACTTTAAAAACTCACTGATGCAATTTGTAGCACTACTACTTTGAACTATCTTGTTCAAGACAATTTTTTAATGAAGCAGTTTCTTGCATGAACAAGGGTGTGTTCTCCAGTTAGGGATCACCTAATGACTGAAACTATACTGCACAACAGAAGTACAAACTTGCACATTAATCTAACATTATATTAGCTTCCAACAGGGAAAACTTTAGGTCAACAACTTGCAGTAATTCCAGATAACAGGTTGATTGCAAGAACGTGGAACTCGCCAAGATCATGAACATAGCTATCACTGAATGGAGAACGAGAGCACAGCATTGCAGGCATAATGTAAAGAAATACTGTGGCTACAAAGATCAAGTGAAAGCACTTTCAATCCCTAATTATGCTACCTACGTATTTAAAGTCATATAAATAATACTGTTAAAAAAAAAAAAAAAGACCTACATTTCTAGTTTTATCTGGCAAAGCCAGAAATGGCAACACTTGTGCTAAGCAATAACTTTAGTTGATGGGTACCTTTCTGGTGCAAAGCAGGGGTTAAAGAGCAAACGTTACGTATCTGAGTGACGTATCATGATTTAGAACTTGCTCTTGGTATTAGCAGCTTGTACAACTACTGAGTTTGCTGCTGTGGTCAGAACCCTGCTTCTCACCCACTCCCTTCTGCTAGGTGTTCATGCAGCTGCTGCAGTACCTCGAAGGAGCAGGAGAGTACTCAGCTACACAAAAACCTAGGCGGAGTAGGTTACTGGTTGTGATGCTGGTGGGACAATCCTGTGCATTTGTAGGGTTCACAGTTCTACATATCCCCACCCTCTAAAACAGATGTATGGATATGATGGCCCATCTCTTGCCATCCCATCTGCACAGCACTGCTTTGTGGCCCCAGATTTGTCACCGACTGACCTACACCAGTCTAGGAAAAGAAGCTGGTCAGGTAAGTTTTTACAAATTCAGGCCACAAGGCTGGCAACTTTTCTTGCCACCGACTGTCCCAGTGCATTCATTGCCAGCAATGGATGTAGCACCAGGGAATTCCCACTCCTGACATGCATGTTTTCAAGAGTGAAACATGCATGTCTTTAGAATATCAATAAATAACCACTGGCCATGATTCCTTAATGAACAGTTTTTTGCAACCCTAGTAAAACATACTGTACAGGACAAGATACAGTATGGATGAAAGCCCGCAGCATCTGGTGGGTGCTTTACCACAGCTTCACAGAGTTGTACTGTAAATGAGCTAAATTCAAGTCTTTCACTTAAGAACAGTACAAGACGACTCCACGAGGCACTGCCCCTAAAATGGAATTTTGTTTTCATTGCATTGAATTGCATTGCATTGAATGGTTATCAGTAGAGTGTCCAGTTTCTCTCCCTCTAGCTTCTTCTTTGGGAGTAACCTATCCCCAGGCAAAGGAAGTTTGCATTCTGCTCATCACTTCTTGGCTGAAATTGGCTCACACGCAACTTTCTTTTACCTTCTCATCTTGCAGAAAGGAATTAAGGATTGCAATGTCTACCACAGTTTGGTTTTTGTGCAATGACAGGTCCTTAGTGTGGTCGTCGTCACTTTGGTCCTTAGCAAAATTTACAAATACCTGCAAGGAAAAAGGCCATGTGTAACATCAGTCTAGATTTTTGTTAGTTCAGGGCCCTTTATACACTGGGCTTTCAGGACTATACCTGGGATTCAGCTCTACAGCTTGCTGAAATGCTCTCACAAGACACGACTGGAAAATTGGTAGATTTATTCCTACCTCTGCTAATTTTGGCACACTGGCTACTAAAAACTTACTTGGTCAAGTGTGGTCTGAGAAACGGAGTAGTCTTCTATGTGGAGTCTCTTTTTGTTCTGGGAGAGAATACTGAATATTCTGGCCAGGGACGATGGTGAGGAGGGAAGCTGGTACTGCAGCATATTCCGATGCTTTTCCTTTAGGACACTTCCAGGGAAGGCATGCCCAAAGAATTCCTCAACAGGCTTCAGGTCTGGGTTTGCTCCTGCAATGCGCACCACGATCGTGTAACCGTCTCCAAACCTGTAAACAAGAGGGCCAGCAGAGCAATTCACATCAGTGGCTTTGAAACAGATGTGCAGCTTAAAACTCAGCAGCTGTTCCCATAGCCAGAAAAGCCATGGGAATGCTGCATGAGGGATTAAGTCTGACTGTATGTCCCTAAAAATGCGTACTGTGGTGGAAGTGAAAAGAAAATAGATACCTGTTCTTTAGATGCTGGACGCTGCCCAGGCACCTGAATCGCCCATTGACCATTATCGCCATTCGAGTGCACAAGGCTTCACATTCTTCCATGCTGCAGAAAGAATTAACTTCCTTAGCACTGTGAGAAGTGCTGCGGGGCAGAGCAGCTGAGCGTAGCTTTGCATCCAGCCCCAGCAGATGCAGTAGTGGTGGTGTGACACAGTTGGGTTGCTACTTGCCTGTGAGATGTAAGCACCACTGATCTCCCCTCTTTGATTACACTCAGAGCACAGTTCCACAGGAAACGACGTGCTTTGGGATCCATCCCTGTTGTTGGCTCATCCTGCAAAATACATAAAAAAGTAGGTTATGCTGTTCCGTTCCACCAACAAACGCCTCATGTCTGACATGACCTGGCCATTCTGATTATGCTTATTGGAAAAGCTGAAAATAACCAAGTTTGACTCATTTTTTAAAACGAGAAAACAATTTATACTCAAAAAGATGGTTGCTAATTTAAAAGTTGAAGAACTAAGTGCTGTTTATTTTGCAATTATAATATGTTGAAATAGTCAGTTCTAAACAAGTTAAACTCAGCTAGCTCAAATTTAAATAGAGCAGTAGACTACTTCTTTCTATACTATGAACTTTACTAATCCTAAGGTTTATTCTTCATTTTAATATAAAGACTCCTAAAACATTTATTTCCAACTTTCATTGAATTATTAAAAACACAGGACTGATTCTCCTGGATGGAAAGATTTGCTTGTGCCCAAAAACTGTAAAATGCTGCAAAATCATAATTTTTTGTAGGTATAGAAATTGTTGCAGCAGTGGTCGAGATGCTACAGCAGTCAGTAGTCTGGCATCATGTTTGAGACCCACATTTCCCCAGTGATTTTTCAAAAACAGAAGCCAGGAGGCACGTTATAGTTTTAACCTACATTCAAAGAGGGAAATAAAGATTCTCTGCTTACATTTAAGTGACTGATGACATATTCAGACATTAGTTGGTCATGAAATATTCAGCCTTCATCTAAGCTCGATTTCTCTGTATTCAGAGGAAAATATTAACAAGCAAAGGTTGCAAACTCACCAGAAATACCACAGGTGGCCCTCCAATGAGGGCAATTGCTGTGGAGAGCTTGCGCCTGTTCCCTCCACTGTAATTGCCTGCATATTTTTCTCCATACTTCACAAGGCCCAGTTTCCGAATTGCCCATTCGCCAACCTAAAAGAGACAGCACAACACCCTCTTGAATTGAGCACAGCTACATTTACACAGTGAGAGTTTCTTTACAAGCTTTAGCTTCAGAGTGATTTTTCAGAAGGGCCCTTATCTGATGCTCCAACCTGGCATGGATCTAGGTTTTGGAACACCGGGTTCACCTTCAGATCAGAAAATATAAAACCCTGCTCCTGGGAGCCCAGGAAATCCAATGGCTGCACCTCTTAGTCAGCACAAAACCATGGAATATTCTGAGTTGGAAGGGACCCTCAAAGATCATTGAGTCTAACTCCTGGCTCCACATGGGACAAATTAAAAATTAAGCCATATTTCAGAGAGCACTGTCCAAACACTTCTCAGATTCCAGCAGGCTCAGTGCCATGACCGCTGCCCTGGGGAGCCTGTCCCAGTGCAGGAAGCAAGCACACACTTCAGCATCAGCTGAGCATCGGCACAGAATCAGATGATGCTGCCCAAACCATCAGACACAGATGTCCTGCAGCAGTCCCTGTTCTGCAGAACCCAGGACACAAATGGTGAAAGCTGCTGACAACCCAATGAGCCAGTATTGAACAGGGTGCTGCACAGCACTGGCAGCTGTCAGTATCTGCCTAAAGACTGTTAGCGTAAGCTTATGTGTGAACGCTGAAACAGGAGCAATTTAATGACATGGTGCGATGACTCAAAAAGATGCAGACCACCACAATACTGTGTGTGTTGTGGGGAGTGTGCATGCAAGCAGAACAGTTAGTCACGGGGGTGGTCCCGTGGCGTTTCATTTACCTTGCAGACTTCTTTCTCTGGAACACCTCTGAGGAGCGCAAAGAACTCCAAGTGCTCTCGCCCTGTCAGCAGCTCATTAATAGCATCAAACTGCGGGCAGTAGCCCATGTTCTGATGGACTTCTTGGATGTTGGACAGAATACTGTAAAAGAAAAACTCCCTTTGTTAGGATTTTACAAATACACACCATTTAGATAATAAAAAGAGGAAGGTGAATCAGTGGGTTTGGAATCATTGGACTAACAAAAATACAGGATCCTAGAAGTCTGTCTTTGCCCGATTCTTTTTCTTTTCTTTTTATAGATGTGACATTTAACCATGGCAGGGCAGGTATTTAGAAGTGACTAGCAGATTAAATACACCTTCTTAAGTCGCTGAACTACTTGAGTAGACTCAGCAAAAGGCTGAAGCAGATACCAAGAGCTCAAAATTGAAAAGCGTGGCAGCATTTATACTTGCTGGAAGTGAAACAAAGGCTGTGAAGGTTGAAGGAGTAAGCAGCAAAGGATTTTTTTTTTTAACACAGAGCAAGGAAAAGATGCATGGTCTTTCACCTGTTCCCTTTCAGGAAAGCTTCTCCTCCTGTCACATCTGTATCACCAGTTAGCATCTTGAAAGTGGATGATTTGCCAGCACCATTTACTCCCAGGAGCCCAAAGCACTGGGGATATAAAAAGAGCAAATGAGCACAGGATCTGAGAACAGGGTTCAGTCACTAATTTTCACCACTGACAAGATTGAAGGTGACAAACTTGACTCTCAAGACAACCTGAAGGGGGACTTGAGTGCTTTTTCTGAATAAACTTCTAGACTTTCATTTCAAGCATAAATCTTTAGGCTGGGAAAAGGAATGAACTGTGGTGTCACCTCTGTGCAGTGCCACCACAGTGCATCTGTGCTAAGCCTTGGAGGGTGCCATAGTTCGGCCTCTGGTCCTAGAGGTAGCAGAGTTCACTATCATCTTCAAAGGCAGAGAAAGGCTGAGTGATAAACTGCTTCAACTTCCAGGCCATTCCCTTTGGTGCAATTTGAACATCACCTGCTTCTAATATCACCCTACTCTGCGTTGTGCTTTTAAATACTCCAGTAATACCAAAGCAATGGGTTTGACAAATAAGCTTACCTCTCCAGGGGGAATTCCAACACAGATTCTGTCAACTGCTGGCTTTCGCTTCATTCTGTAAATCTGAAAACAGAAGAGAAAAAAAAGGAACAACACTGTAAAAGAGAACTATAACTACAGCCATACGTGTTCAACACTTCAATATTCTCTGATTCTGATTCCATTAATCTCTGAGTGAGGATGCCGGTGAACTGCATAGCTTTGCTCCAACGTGTCTTAGAAACACAAAACTTTTATTACCTTTGTCAGCTCCTTGATTTCTAGGATGTCACTCTGTCCTCCTCCACTAATTATTCTCTGTCTCTCTCTGTTCACATCTTCATCTTCATCATTCACAGGAGGCAGCTTGGCATAGACAGGCCTGCAGAGAGCAACATGGTAAAGCCTCAACAGAATGTGACAGAGCCTCCACAGTTCACCTCCTCCCCAGTTCACAGCAGACACCAGGCAAAACTTCACCTGCCTGCTGTGGTGAGGTGGAGCAGACAACCTACCTGGGTTTGATGAAGAACCTGTACTGGATGAGCACGGTGATGAGGAAGAACACGACACCCTCCACGGCCATGGCAAAGAGGTTTCTTCCCACCAAGTCCCATGACAGAGGGGACACAAAGCGATTCTCACCTGTGAAGGTAAGAAGTGCACAGTCACCGTTCCAGAGCAATGGGAGCAGGCTACCATTTCTTCCTGCAGAGCTCACCAGGTCAGGCAGTGTGGGCACTGGAGAGCAATCAGTGAGAGGAGGGAGGGGATAGGCTACACAAATTCTGGCTGCATACACACTTCTTGCTGTAGCACAGTGGGGGGTGGGCAATTGCTCTTAGATGAAGGTGATGCGGGCCCTGAGAATCCAGCCTGACAAAGAATTGTTGGCCCACCTTATCATGAAGCACAAGACTCAGGCCTAGCACTTGCATCCCAGAAAAAAATAAAATAAAATCCAGCTCTCCAGAATCTCTGCGACTCCTTTCACTTGGCCTAATGATCTTCTCCATGCATACTGACCTCACGTATTTTTAATTAAGGCTCCTAATAACTCAAAGTACTGGGGATCTATCTGCCAGACCTCCTCATGCTCAAAGCCTGAACAGGACAGCTGAGGAGACCTACCAGCTTTGGTCAGCTCTGCACTGTAAACTGTACAATTTCAGTTCCTTAAAACTCAGAGGAGCAAAGGGTGCTCGTCTGCAGCAGACTCAAGTGTTCCCTCTCCAGTTCATGCCACTGTGCCTGCAACACACAATTTCACTTACCAAACCTCTCCAGAGCATCAGCCATGGCCTGGTTTTTCACCATGTCAATAAGTCCACGCCCCAGGCAGAAGTGGGGGAAGATGAGGAAGACGGACTTCAGGATGTCATTGATGTTGTTCAGCTTCTGTTAAGACAAAAACAAAGTGCCAGTGAGCCATCTGAGTAGAGAGCAGCCACCACCTGCTGAGTGTGACAGCATGTTGTGAGTGAACATCCACAGCCCACTAGCAGCACTACAGCCCCACAAAAAATCAAGGATTAGAAATGTTCTGCCAAGAGCCAGTTCCAGGGCTCCTCTGGACGGTCAATGTTGTTCTTTCTTTGCTCAAGATGCTATTATCACCAGCAAACTATACCAAGGACAGATTTCTCCAAATGCTCACAGGTAATGCTAAAAGGCAGTGCCTGCAAACAGCAACATACAGAAACGCTACAGGTTGTGGAGATGACGTGTGTGGTTGCACAGCCTGGTTGTCTCAAGTGGCTTTGAGTAGCCACTCCCCAGTCAATACTGGATGCTGTAGTCCTTTGCCTTCGCTATTTTCCATTTGTATTAACCCACAGGTCTGACTGACAGCAGCCTCTAGAGAGGTTTCTGTTCTGCCAGGCACTTATCTTCAAGCAAGTGCATGAGCTAAAATAGGCCTTGTGACAAAAGGGACCACCATCAAGGACTGCTGCCTTGTGCCCACGGCAGTGCAAATGTACCACAGGCAGTGGTACCATCAACAGGTTAATCCCACAGGGTCCTTTCCCTCAAGGAGTACTTCCCACCAATATGTGACACAGAGCCTGCTAAGATGTCTGGTGTTGAGGGAAAATCACATCTTCCCCAGGAGGTGCCTGGCTCTGGAAAAACTTAAGTAAGGTGCATAAATTCACAATACAGTCAGAGGGACATTTACCACTGGAGGCAAAACCAAACTGAGTGCTTGAAATGGCCTCCAGTAGACAGTAAGTGAGTAGGGGCAACATGCAGGAAATTCCATTTAAACATAGGAAATGCCCACGTTTAAACCCCTGCAGTAACTAAGGAGCTTCTGGGGAGACTTACATTGTTGGTGAAGAGCTCCAGGACAAAGGTGGCCACGCTGCCATTGATGCCAATGAAGAGGTTCACACTTGTCAGCACAACGTATGCGGTGCTGGGGATTTTGAACACAAAGGAGGCTGGATACATCAGAGGGGTGATAGACCACCTGCAAGAGGAAAGGCAGCACCATCAGATAAGGATCTTTCAAATCTAAGTTCCTTCCTAGTCATTATTCTGAGGAGAAATCCCTTACCCATAGAGAAGCAGAAGAAGAGCCAGTACAGGCAAGTTGGAGGAGGATACATATGATTTCTGCTGGAAGCAGATGAAGATGATGATGACTAGCGTGGCTGGAACAATGTAGTTGCACTGGAAGGTGAAAAAAAACAACAGCTTTAGATTTGTTTCTAGATGACAAAAATGAAGGTGTCTTTCTGCTCTGAACCTATGATTTTCAACATCCTGTAGTGTTCTCAAGGCCACTTGCAATGGGAGACTCTTAGTAGTGTCACATGTGTGAGATGCGGTGTAGTACATATGCATTTACATTTCTTGCCCCCCCTTGAAGCAGTTAATAGTCTCTCAGGGGTTCTGGACACCATGGGTTGAAAAGCCTGATTTGAATAAGCAGAACAAGTGGCAAACAAACATTCTGGGGCAAGTATTTTAAAGTGACATTAAAAATGCCAATGCTGCAGCTTATGGTTGTCTTCCTATCGTCTGTTCAGTGTTCTTTGTCCCAACATAGTCCCAAGAGGCAGAAGTCACAGTTGTCCACTGAACTAATGTTGTGCCCACTGGCCCCAGCTACATTTTACATTTCAGTGGACACCCTGCAAACACAGGATCGAAGACAAATTAAGCACAGTCACAAAGCACGGTTCAGCCCTTACCATATCCCAGACAAAGTTGGCAAGCCAGTAGATCACAGGCTTCACACCACTGATGAATTGCAAGTGCTTAGCCTTGCTGACACGTTCCTGGATGAGGAAGACCACAAAGCTGGCAGGAACAAAGGACATGGCAAAAATCACACAGATGGAGACTAGGACATCCACAGAGGTGGTCATCCTGGACAAAAAAAATAAAGAAAGCAAAGTGTTTGTATGTTGGTACTGGCTTCCTTGAGATGAGGTTAGGCAGCTCATGCAGGGCAGTACAGAAACTGGTTCTCCTGCTGCTGCCCTTGTTTTGCAGGGTAAAGGATTACCACACCAGGACATGTTAACTACAGGGTTATATGATCAAAGGAGTCCATACAGCTTGTAAGCACCTCAAAGACAGCACGAAAACCTGGAGACAGGTTGGTAACTTCAGCACGATAGCCTACTTTCTGCTTTCCTCACCATCACCCTATGTAACTTTGTTTCTCACTTAATGCACTTACTGGGGTTGGGATTTTTTCGCTTTTGTTTTTTAAGTTCAAAGAAAGGTATCTCTGACTGTCACCTGCCATCACTGTGCTCTTAAGATTTGACAGATGTATCTGCATACAGCTTATGACTCCTGATTCAGCTTGTGAACTCATCAATGCCTCAGTGATACTGAGTAAGCCCTGTGCATTACTGCATGCCCATCAGGCTGAGACAGCAGGTAAAACTGAACAGGATCTATCGATTTGTCACGTGGTGGCACTTTGGGACTAATGAATGACCACATGCATGGCAAGTCACCTTCTGGATATGGCTGAGAAAGGAAAGGGGCAGTTACACTGTTGAAATTCCCCAAGCAGCAGTGGATTAGAGGATTTCACTGTTTTTTTGAAGTTACAACTTCAAGGAACTACACATAGAAAGCTTGCATAGCACTGAGGAATAGGGAACTACCTTCATATAACAAAGATGTTCCCTTTCATTCTGTGACCTCTACAAATGCAGCTGCCTAGGGAGGATCTGTCACACTTTGGAGATAAACCACTGAAGCTTTGAGAACATAACAGTGTGGAAACAGTGGTGACAGGTTCTTTTTACACTATTTACACCAGCTACAGAAAGAGAGTAAGTGACTTATGGAACCCTTACAAAACCACTGCTGTCTCTTGTGTGCTGGTTATTCACCTTCCTTGAGAGGTGAGGGGTTCAACTAGCCTGCCCAGACCACAGAAAATTAGGGGAAGCATGGTAGAACCTCACTGCCACAAGCCACTGACTGCCCATCAATGATGCTACAGCACTGCACACGTTGTCAGCTTCCAGTAATCAGCAGCTGATGATCCCAAACCCATTTATATTCACATTAGGACTTACAGAGCCACTTCAGAGAGCTGCTGCTTGGTGAGGTTGAGTGGGTGATTGAAGGCAGTGATCCCATAAGCACTAGGGTTTTTGCCTTGCTGCAGGTTGGCCCGAAGGATGGCATTGTTGATCACATTTAGGAAGGAGGCAATGGCATGCCAGCCCTTGTTGTTGAACCACACCTGCAAGAGACCACATCAGCATCAGAAAGGCACCAAGTATATCAGCCACAGAACAGACTCCTGAGCCCTGCAGAATGTCCCTTCCTATGTTGAGGGTATGCAATTTCTTTCTTCTTCCAGCCAGCTTGCTCAGGGACCAGACATACAGTTTGACCAATAACCATTAGAGGCTGCTGGAAGCAAGAGCATGTGCCTTGAAACCAAGCCACTGATTCAGCACAGAACTCGTTCTGAGCCTTAGGCCTGAACAGGGACAAACAGATTTCAGTGAAAACTGTAAGAATATAATCTGCATCTTCTCCACTAGCAAATGATTTAAATGCAGAGAGCTCTAGGCTGCATAGTTGTCCAAGGCAAACTGCTGAGGCTTTGCTAACTAAAAATAAGCCCTGGTTACCAGAGCTTCAAGCAGCAGGCACAGCAGTGAGGATGCTTGATTTACCTTCACGTTGTTCTTTGTATCCAGGCCTTTCATGAAACTTGCCAAGCTGTTGAGAAATCGATCTCCAGAACTCCCCTGCAAACAGCAAAGAGAAAGTTACTTCCCCTCTTTTCTTACATCCTGCACTCTGGGGGTCACCCTAGGTTTTTCATGGCTCTGACAGTTTTCTTTCTAGTCTGCAGACTGTATCCTCTGAGACAGAGGTGGTAAGAAGGTTAGAAAGTGCAGCTTTCCCCTCACCCTTTTCCTTTCTGCAGTCCTACCAATAAGAGAGATCAGCCTTAGGCCTGTTTTGTTGTAGCTGTTGTTGTTTTTTGGTGTGTTTTTTTCTTCTACCCAGTGACAAGTATTAAACCAGGGTTGCAGAAAATCTTCAGTGACACCACAGCCCAGAGGCAGTCTCAGAAGAAAGCAGTGGACCAAGTTCTCTTCTGAGCCAGGACGGACTTGGCACAGAAGAACTTAAGTGAGGTTTTACAGGAGCTTGTTAAGTCCCTGAGGCAGCCTGCTCTTCTCTGCCACACAGCACTCAGAGGTGGCTGTAATCCCCATTGACTTGCAGATGGTGTTGGGCAGAACCTGCATCAGCAATGAGGGCTGTGCAGCTGAGTGCATTCCCAAGCCTTCTGCTGCTGCCCAACACCAGCCTGGAAAACCCCAGCTGAGAGGTGACGGGGAGAAGCCACTGCTAACACACAAACTATTCTCACTTTACACTTTCCAAGCCACCTCCCAAATAACAGAACTCTGTCACATGAACACAATCTGGGTTTATGGGAGACAGCTACTCACCTGTGCTAGCTCCAAGATTTTCTTCACCTGCTTAATGGCATCAGTGACTTCATGGCTTGGAGGAAGCATGAGGGAACTGCTGGCTCCCAAGGAAAAGCCACCATACCTGGGGGTACAGATGGAGAATGAAGCACACATCTGACTACACACCTCCAGAAAACACCACTTCTTCCTTCCCAGATGTCTCCTTTTCTTGCACTACAACCAAGGCACGTGTCCCCACTCTTACATAAAGGACAAACTTTGACCCTTCCACTTTGCTACTTAGCCCTGCTGTCTCCCACCCCTTATTTCTAGGGTTAAATTATCAGTTTATGACTACAGTGTGCTGTTTGTAAAGACATAGACCATGTTTAATGAATGCAGCTGTCCTCTGCTGCCTGTGCAGGCAGAGCAGGACATTCCTCTGTTTTCCTTGCTTGCATAAACAGCACCTCCTGTGAGACAGCATTGGCTGATCCTGTGAATCCCTACAAGCCAGGACTGCTCTCCATATAAACCAGGCAGGTTTTCCAGCAGTGTGCTCTGGGATTGTCCCAAGAGTATCCTTTGAAGTGTTCCTGGGACACTTGGCAGTTAAAAGCCATGCACAATAAACTATGAAACGGGGCGGAGCTGTCCTGAGAACCTTGCTCAACACAATGCACAGGGGGCAGTGGAAACAAACAAACTAGACAAAACGTACAAACTCACCTGAACTCATTCACCCAGATCTTATTCTTTAAGCTGCAGAGACAGAAAAGAAAGCAGATGAGTTACATATGGAAAAAGAGGAGACAACCCCTACTAGTGCTTCAGGCACACAGCCAGGGAAAAGGGTGCAATACACCCTCACATCTGGCATACGATCTTTAAGGTCCCTTCCAACCCAAACCATTCTATGGTTCTACGTCCCACCACTCCTCTCTGGTAAAACTCCTGGGGTTTGCACCCCGTTTTTCCCATTACTTTACCCACAAGGCTCAGGACATGCCTGCCTCCCCTCCCCAATGCCTGCCATAGCATCACTATAAAGCAGAAACACCTGATCAGGATCAGGACAGTCAGAGGAGCTAAGAGTTTGGGTTGCCAAGACCTATTTGGCTGAGCTGTGAAGCATCCCGCTGACAGCACACTGTGTTTGGTGGGGAGGTAAGGGACAGGGCATGTTAACAGCTACCTTTTTCCAATGATCTGCGCGTAGGTCTTCACTAGATAGTCTGAAATATTGCGGCCTGTCAGATTCTGGAGGATATCAGCAGTGTCTTGTTCTCGCTGGTGTCACCGGGGAAACACAGATGAATATCCATTAGAAAATGCAAGTGCCAAATCAGATAAATTTTGTTCAGTACTGTATAAAGTATTAATCACACCCAGCCACTCCGCTCTCTAGGACCATCCCACACTGCAGGACCCCTCAACTCCCTCCTACCTGTGGGGGTGGCAGCCCGCCTGCACCAGGGGGACACACAGGCAGCATCTTCTTGATCTTCTCATTGCTGCACTCGCATGATGGGGAAGGGTTCTCCATGCTCCAGTTGCCTTTCAAGATGTCCAGGACTGACTGTGGGACTGAAGCAGTGGTCCATTCCGTCTGCCCCACGGTGCAAGGAGTGTCTCTGTGTCAGGACAGAGGTAAGGCAACCGTCACCCCCTTTCCCATCATCCAGTGAAGATGAGCTGCAATTCTTCCTGCCTAGGCACAAACCAGCCTGGACTCTGTATATCCTTTCTACACAAGTGGCCCGGATCTTCAGTGATTTGCCCAAGGCCATGCAGCAAGACAGTGGCAGAGTTAGGAAATACCACCGGTGCTGCTTGGCTCTCCATCCTGTCTGCTGGTGTTTGTGGGGGTGCTAACCTGGATTTTTTTAGTGCAGCTGGAAACTGAGGATTGTGTGAATAGGTACAGTCAAGAGTAGAAGGTGATCCTGCCAATTGCAGGGGTGCTGGAATTAGATAAACTTTAAGGTTGCTTCCAAGCCAAACCGGTCTATGATTCTATGACTAGGTTCTTTTTTTTTCCTTTTTTTTTTTTTTTTTTTTTGGTTCAGAACTGAACAGTAATTTGAGGGAGAGACTACAGTCTCCCTTTTGGCTCCATCAGTAAGGACTTGCATTCAGACCCTGCTCCCTTACTATGCCAGGTGCTGGCACTTTCTAGAAGGTTTTGAGCATAAAAACGTTAATGTAATTACAACCCTTTTGGTTTAAATCCTGCCCTGGCCATGTGTAAGTATCATTCCCTGAAGCTGACTAAATCTACCGAGTGACCAGAAGCCAGGGCTGGGCTTCCCTTTCCCAGCACTGAGTTCTACTTACGGGATGGAGTGTCCTTGCATACAGCGTGTCCCAAAGCCAGGCTTATTGAGAAGGGCATCCAAAAGCCTCTGAGTGCCTGCATCTTCTGGAGCATCATTGCTATGGATATAGAAGACAAACACCACCGGGTCAGTGGGTTAACACACATGCAGCAAAAACAGCGGTGGAGTAAGGCTGAGAACACAGTGACAAAGCTCAGGAAAAGGATATGGGTGGAGGTTTCCCTTTGAAAAACACTTGGCCTAGGAGCACAAACACACTTCTAGTCTACATTTATTTTTCTGCACAGCATTACTGGTCATAACACCGTTCAGAAATGGATATGGCCTTGCTAGTAGTTAAGGATGGCAGTTAAAGGTCCAAAAAGGAAACACCAGCATTCCTTTCAAATTTACTTCTGAGCTAACCACAGAAAGCAAATTTAAACAATACAGTAAGGAATTCAGTACTTGGTAACTTAAGTTAGCAGAGAATAAAACAATTTTAGGATTTAGCACTATTTCTGTGCCAAAAAGAACATACCTAATAAAAGTATACTGCTCATCGTACATCCAGGGCTGCAATTCCAGGCTGGGGTACTTCCCAAAGGGAGGAACGATCAGGCTGAACATGAGAGCAATACACACGAAGACAGCTGGCAGCACAATCTGAAATTGCAAAGAAAGAGCGAGCATTTTTAAAGTGAATGTTCCAGTGGCATCATCAGCTCCAGGTGAGTCAATGGATCAAGACTTTTTTTCAAAGTTTCCCAGGAAGGTCTTTGTAAATTACCATGGCTTCTCTAGATATCAAGACAAGGCCTATCCTGACATGCAATCATGTCACTCATGTGGCATGCAGAGGACTCAGACCCCACTTGCTTCTCTTAAGGTATAATTTGGATTTGAATCTCATTTGTAAGAATTCCTGTGCAAGAATACGTGGTAACCACTTGGTTATCCTCTACCTCCTTTCACTTGCACAAGCCCCCTTTTGCTCACCTGAGCGAAGAAGCCTTTCCGGCTTCGCTTGGCAATAAGCAGCCTCTTCCACAACAGAGCCACGAACTGCTGCTGGGACAGCTTCCAGCCCTTCATCTGGTAGGAGCCTTTCCCGTCCATGCCACTGAGAAGGTCTGTCTCTCTGGATTCTGCTGGCAAGAAGCAAGAAACAATTAATTACAAGCTCACAAAAATATACCCTGGGCAATTCTGTGCTGGAGAAACAACGTGATGGCTGGACCAGTTACTCACTCACAAAAAAAAAAAGAGAGCAACAGGTTGAGGAAGCAACAGAAATTCACAAGAATTCCTTTATAGCTGTATCTCCTTGAACCTTGATAGGAGGTTGGAACAGGCTATGGATACTGCAATGCCTACTAAAGACAAATAAGCCACTAATCCTTTGGTACTCTCAGCCTTGTAATCTGCAATATTTATAATGTGAAAGAGTGTCCACAAGAAGAAAACAGGCTTGGGAACCCTCAATACCTGGATCTATGTCTGAATCATTAGGGTCAAATGCATCATCTTCTGTAAATGGACGAAGGCAGCTCTGTCTGTCTCCAAACGCACGCCTGTTCCTTCTGGCTGGCAATGTCCCATCTGAAAATAATGCAGTTACGGTTAGCTGAACTGCTTCCACTGATCTCCAGTTAGCACCAGAGAAAGCAAAGCAGTATTGTTTTCATTTTACATGATGCCCATCTGTAAACCGAGGAGCTGAGTTGGAGTGATTCCAGTACAGAAAAACCTAAAACCATGACTGTCACTCTGCAAGGTCATATGGTTTATGCACTATTCCATGTGTGCTGTCCTAGAAGCTTCTTCCAGTGCACTGGACATCTAATTTATTTATTTATTTATTTATTTTTATTATTTTTCACTAAGCCCAGAAACTGCAGGCTGTTCTCACCAAGAGAAAATTATTGTTTAATATGCACATGACACTAAGCACAACTTGCTAGCATTAGTTTATCAGGAAACACTGCCACAAGCATTTAGTTCAGTGAGCTGCTCTCAGGAAAAGAGAAAGAGGAAGTCAGAGGGTACTGTGACCCTGTCAAAAGTTCTTCCTACTCCTCAGAGTAGACAGCAGTGTCACTCAAAGTCACAACACACTCGGAAACTTGAAACTGCACTTTTCCAAAATGACTGTGCTGTTACTCAGTAGACAGAAAGTAACAGTAAACAAGCAGACTTTAAGCATACTAAGAACAGCTACTTTAGGTCATGAAAGCTCTCACCACAGAAGAGCTCTGCTTCAGCCTGAAATAGGGGCAATCACACCTGGGCATATGTCACTGTATAGCTGGACACATTGCCATACACAAAGGTCACCCACCTGTCCAAGGCTAACAACTGAAAACAGGAACGCTCCTCGTTTGATATATCAATTACATAATTTCTTCCCCAGGAAGCTAAGCCCTGCACTGAAACATTACTCCTGAAATATCTAGGCTCTGTCAGACATGTTCTTAAACAACACAGACAGGGTATACCCCTCCCTGAAGTCTCCCTCAATACTGTAGGAGACAACTACACTCACCTGAGGTTTCTGCATCCACACCGCTATCATCAGCCACTTTGAGGAAGATCTGAAAGGCAATGGTAAGTGTCAGCGAAAATTAGAAGGGATGCAATATTGTGGGGACTCCTTCAGGAAATGCCATGACAGAGCCTAAGACTGACATTCATATCATGAGAACAGAGGATACAGACTCTATCCACTGGGTGACTCGAGCATGGACTTTCTCTTAGCTTCCCCAAAAGCACAGGCTGTAACCACACTGCAGTTGTTCCACCTTTACAACATCAGTTCTCCATATGTCTTAAATGAACATTATTTCCTGTATCTGAGAGAAACACCTTGGTACTAAATGTGTCCGAACACAATCACAAGGATCAGCCCCCAAACCCTGACACGGGCATATGGCCGTAGGGTTTCTGTAAACAACAACCTCCAGTACTGAAAATGCATGTTTCCGGTTAAGTGCAGCACAAAGCATCCCTAAAAACACCTCAAAGGTATTTACACAGTCATTAGAAGCCAATTTGGGGCCAAACTTTACATGACAGACATCTCAGTGAAGTGCAACTGAGTACAAAGGACCTAGCTTGCCTGTATTACATTTCCATTTTTATCACAAATACTTTAATGGTACAGAATAAAATCCATTTTGGAGAGGAGGACAGAGCTGCTTGCTCCACAATAAACAGGCAACTATTTACTGGAAGTGGAGACAAGACTGCCTTGCCCTTGTTCCTGACATAGTTCACTAATTCACTTCTGTGGTTTAAGTCAAAAAAGAAGCTTTAGCTCACTCACCTCCTCCAGGGTAGTTTCAGAAATGCCATAGCTGGAAATGCCGAGGTCAGAGAGACGGTCATCAATCTCATGGAACAGCTCCACAAAAGCTCCCTCTTTAGCAGCTTTGTATGGCAAGACATAGGTTAACTCATGGCCAATGTCCTCCACCAGTCTGGCCTCAGGAACATGTTTTGTAATGAGATTTGAAATTGCAGACACATCTAGAAGAACCAATGAAAAAGGTAGCATTCATCTTTTGACTTTGTTCATTATGCAGAAAAATCAGCTCAGCCTAAAATAATCCTGTCAGAAGCAAAGGAAGGAATATGGGACTTCTCTGGAAAGCAGCTCATTTCCAAGGAAAATCTGACTTCCATTTATTTTTAGCAAAGACTTGGACCTAAGTCTGGTTATTCCTTTCATTTGTAGAATGTGAGCGACCTATTATGTGCTACCAGCAGCCTTGCAAGTCATATTGCTAACAGGCCTAGCAACTATGTCACCTTTAGCTATTAAATCTCAAGACAACATGAACTCAAAGTGGCTCACAGGAGGAAAATGTTCCTGTATTTATGGATTTAAAAATGCTGTGTCTGTGAACTTGATAACTGTCCCAAGACTGTAGCTACACAGGGACACAAATTTAAGGCAGTTTTTCAAGGTCAAAGTATGAGCAATGTTAGCACTGGGACTGAATGTTATCTACTCTTTTCCCGAGCCTCACCTATTGTCAAGGTGTCGCTTTCATGGTCACTGCCAAGGCCAGCATCAGAGCTGCTCTGGGAGACACTGTCATCCTAGTCACAAAAAGAAAAGAAAACCGTTAAGCAATGTTTAGTTAGAAAAGGGGCCTGTGTAGATGCTACACTCTTTACAATTCCAAACAGATGCTGCATCATGCTAGATACTCCACAGAAGAGTCAAAGTAAAGGTGACATACTACTGCAAAGGGCTAAAATACAAGCAAGAAGTCACATCAGTAGATTTAAGTATTACAGAAGGGTGCATTTCATCTATCTTGTCTCTCTCCAATCAGCTTTGGAAACACTGGTGTTGAAATAAACTCTATTAGAGGCATATGTCCCATGCAACAATTTAAATAGCTGTAGTTGTCTGCCATGGCACCTACAAAAGGAACCCTTCTTTTTAAGAATAAGGGTTTTTTCTTCAATATATTCTGTCATGTAAAATCTCAAATGCTGTAAGCCTAAAATTTCGTGCAGGAAGAAAGAACATAAGCAGGAATGGTCAGTTGTACCTTTTTCAGATAGGACACTGTGCTGCTGCTGTTTCGACAGGAGCTCAGAGAAGAATCCACATCCTTCTTGACCAGGGTCAAGTAATAGCCTGTTCCCAACTGGTTCTTCAGGAAGAGAGAAGAGCCAACGCAGCAGAGCTTGCCATGAGAAATGATGGCAATCCGGTCGCCCAGAATGTCTGCCTCATCCATGTGGTGTGTGGAGAGAATGATAGTGCGGCCTGCAAGAAAGCAAAGGAAGACACTGGCATAAAACAACCATACCCAAGCTTGCAAAACAAGAAAGGCCATGATCATCTGGGTTTTAAAATGAAGTTGCATAAGAGCTTTCTGACCCAGGTTGAAGCTCGTTTGTACAAGGATAGCAGTATGGAAAAGGTTCACAATTGCTGTCACAGTTATATTCTCTCCATTCTCTACACACCATTGCCCTGCTTAGCTGAAGTGGGTTAATTTCATGTCAACAAGCATGGCTGCACTATGACAGGACACTGCTGCAAGAAAAGGGTGAATTTCTGGCTTTACTATTCTCACAGTACATCAAGGGGCTTTGTTCATGAGCTCTGACATGAATAGGATGAGAAATGAGGACAGGTGAAAGATCAGAACACGCTTGTCCCACATGCTCTTTGTTCCTTCCTCAGTGCAGGCAACAATAGAGTTGCAAAGACACGTTGCTATTTTGGGAACAGTCACGAATCAGAGATTTTCTTTTGCTTCACATGACAGATTTCATTGGGAGTACAGAAAAAGACCACATACCTTGCCGATACTTCAGAAGCAGTTCCCATATCCCTCTGCGGGAATAAGGATCCACCCCAGCCGTGGGTTCATCCAGAATGACAACCTTGGAGCCACCCACAAAGGCTAAGGCAACCGAGAGCTTCCTCTGCATGCCACCTGACAGGCACAACAAGAAAGAGGAATTCAGGCTGACACAGAGAGCAGGAGAACAACAACAAACGCAGCACAGCGGAAACTGAGCTCTCCAAGAGAAAGCAGAATTGAATACTGAGAAGACAGTGCTGCTACTGTTTCAGGCCTTCAGGGTCCCATAAACTGCAGGACAGGGGATAATTCATTGGGATGGTTTTCCCCCAGCGCTGCCCAATTCTTCTTCTACAGCAAACCACATCTTGCAACCCCCTCTATAAGTGAATTACGTGTATCTTTGCTACATCAGCAGTAGCAAGTTTCCTGCTTGGAGGCCTAACTGTGTTTGAGGATATGGAGCACAGGTCTTTAGAAGCCTGAACTACAGCAGGAGGTCCCCAAGAGACTCGCTCCTGTGTAAGTGCATCAGAGGCAGCAGTGAGGAATTATTATATACTCGTCAACCTCTCTTATGTTACACTCTTCTCAGTGAAGCCAACCTGAGGCCATCTACACTCCCTTTCCAAGGACAAATGTGCAGTCTGTGAACATGTTGACTGAGACAAAGCAGTCTCAGTCCCCAAGTATCTGGTACAGAATGACACAGGAATCCTGGCATTCTGGAACAAAACAGAAGAACACTCCAGGATGTCAGCTGAAGTAGCAGAAGTTGATATAAAAAGTGCACGTGCTGTTCACAAACAGCACGTGACTTGGAGGTTAGGTTATGGTCTGAGCCACCCTCACCTAACCCCATAAAGCCCAAACATACTAGTAAGCACTTGGAGAACAAATATCACACGTAGCTTTATCACAGGTATGCAAATTCCATGGCTAGAGTGGATGCCTGTGTCACGATGGAAACAAGTACAGAATATTCATAGAAAGTGATTGACCTTTTATGGTATCAGCATGAAATACTGTAAGATCATTACGTTTCCTAATTTAGATGATTAGGTACTTAGTAAATACCTAATTTTTTAAGTGTCAAGTTGTATGGTAGCCTGCAGAGGATCCAGCCTTAACTGGAAGATCCAGACGAGATCTGTGATGCAGCCTCTGCCAAGCTCTCCTGAGGGAGCTACTCAGAAATGTAAAAGCTGCTGAACCTACCAGAGAGTTTGCTTGTCCTGGCTTTCAGTTTGTGAGGCAAACCAACATCCATTGCCATCTGCTCCATTTCCTCTTTCACCTGCTTCTCCGGCAGCCCTTTGAGCCGAGCATAGAACCAGATGTGCTCCTCCACAGTGAGCCTGGGGAACAAGAACAAACTCAGGGCACAGCTGAGAGCACCATGCTGGGACACATCCTTTGCATTTAGTGTTACAGCAAGCGCATTTGTCTGCTAGGGAAAACATCTCTTAAGGCTGAGGTTTTAGACAGCAGCTACAGATTGGGTGTGCTCAGCTTGGGCCTGATTTCAGAGTGTGACTGTTCAGCAACAATGCAAATAATCCTCCTTTAGAGAGCTTGACAGTGCTTAACACCCCAAACCAGTAGGCTCAGTAAGTTTAGTGTAGCAGATTTCCTCAGAAAGAGGAAAAAGATGAAATTCTATGCTCTTTTTGATAATATGTAAGCATGCACAAACACACTAATGAACAGAATGTCCTTCTACCACTCTCACACCACCATGCTGTCAGTCACCCTCCCCACAGCTGAAGATACATCCATCCTAGCTGGAAGCACACTAGTGTCTCAGAAGGAACCCAAACACCAGTTGGATAACAACAGCCCTGCATCTCATGGATGCTACTCACAAGTCAAACAGCACATTGTGTTGTGGACAGACACCCAAGTTTTGCCTGATGGTGCTGAGCTCGGAGCGGATATCTTTGCCCAGGATGAAGGCAGTACCCGAGGTTGGAGGGAACAAGCCAGTCAAGATGGACCTGAAGAACAAACAAAACAGATATGCAGGTTCTACCACTAATAAGTGGCTGCTGTACATGCTAGGATGGATCAATGAAGAGCGGGTGAAAGCCCTTGGGAAATCCTGCATTAGGGAAGTAGACTGACAAACATCTCACTAATGGATGAAGAATTGGCTCCAGTGGTTTTAACACAGTGATCAAAGCACACCCACATGACATTGCTTGAAGGAAATATCTTTTCCTCTAAAAGCTTCCCATCCTTTCAAGCTCAACTCATTTCCTTATACTGATAAGTCAGAATCACAAATGGGATTACTAAAAATATGCTGCCTGCCAGCAGATGCTTTCAGTCACAGTCTGAACTCCCTCCAGTTTCAGTCCCCTTTATCTGTGCATCTTCTGAGGCAGCTGGAGTAAATAAACAAAGCTCAACTGAAATCAGCAGAGCATCATCAGCAGAGCCCCACTGCAGTTGTACCTGCACCATATTGATAGGTACAGTAGCATTCAGAGCCACTTCCCCCACTTCCCAAAAGTATTATGTTGATCTTACATGGTAGTGGTTTTCCCTGCTCCATTATGTCCCAGAAAGGATGTGATCTGCCCTTCATAGAAGTTCAGCGTGAGACCATCTACAGCAACTTTCTTGCCATCACGATAAACCTTTATCAGGTTCTGGATGGAAACACCAAGGCTCAGATGCACAGGCTCTTCCTCCTTGCAGACTGGAAGGAAAACAGCAAAGTAGAGGCAGATTATTTAACTGTGTGAGAACTCTAACGAACAACACATTCCTCCAAGTTTGTGGAGATCCATGGAGAAATGAGCTATACAAATAACTGGCCACATTTCTTTCCTAGTTACAGGAACCTTCCATAGAGATTGCCCTTTAGCTCTCTTCACTCTCTTGGCTTCAACTGGAGGTTAGAAATCTCCAGTGTCACCAGGGTCAGTAAAAATGAGAGAAATCTCAACTTTGAGGCTGTAGTATCCACCCGGCTAATTACCTTGGGTTTACCTAGATACACACAGCTGATGAGTGTACCCAAACTGAGAACAAATGGAAGACCAATTTCACCTCAGCCACGCAGTCCTGCTGCCCGTGAGCTCTGCTTTCAAAGAGGGAGACCCCAACACTGCACTGCAGAAGGGCTCCTTTATTTCCAACACTTACCTTCTGAAGGTCCCTTCTGGTCAGGATGAAGGGGCTGCCTGTCCTGTTGTTCTTCGCCAAACCAATACGACTTTGTGAAAGGGAAGTACCAGGGCCTGGGAATTCCATACTGGCCTAAAGAGTGGGAAAACAAACAAACAAACAAACAAACAAACAAATAAATAAATAAATTACATGAGCCCAACTGCAGCAGACCATTTTCCCAAGCTAGCTGTCATAACATGAAGGCAAGTATTTTACCCCCGTAGTAAGCCTCTATGTTAGGCAGGACTAAGGAGATATTTACTGATGAAGACACTGCCAGTCTTCAGGGTGAGAACAATCTCTTTTCTAAAATTCTGTTTTAGGGTTAGAGGTCCTATGCTGGAAGGTATTAAACATCCACATGTGGTGCTGATATTCTCAATGCCTCCTATGGCACGGTCTATGGAATTAGCAGTTCAGAGAAGGGAACAGTTGAAATGCACCAAAGCTTTTGGGGCTATCTTAGCCACCACCACAATGGGGCACTGCCTTTGTACTGGGAAACAGACACTGATAATAGCCACAACAGCCTCCCTGTAATGCTGGTATGGAATTTTCCTCTATGACTTTTCTGCAGCTCTGCTTAAAAACAGGCCCATTTTGCATATTGTCAAAGGAGTAAGGCAAGAGGATGCATGTGAAAGTGTGAAGGTATGACCCTCACACAGAAGCAGACCTCACCTGGGAAGACAGACTCAATGTACCAGGTCATGACCCCATACAGGAACGTGTCAAACAACATCATGACAGCAGATGTGGTGATGCTAAAGCCATCTTCTTCTAGTGGGCTCTCAAAGAAGTTGTCCCATTGAACACCAACTCCTTGCTCTTCAAACAGTGCAAAGTACTCGCAACCAAAGCCAAAGGCTACTGGAGACAACAGGCTCTGCAAATGGGAGGCATGAACACACATCAAGTTTTTCACAACTCCTCAGCTCTGGGAAGATCACCTTTAGTGCAAGGCTAAAGCAACCTAGTTCAGAGACCTTACAGGAAAAAATTAGTCCAAGGAGCATCACTAGAATCACTAGAGGGAGTGGCAGACTCCATTTTTGTTTTGTTCAAATAAGTAAAGCCTGAAATCTCTGCTGGACCACCACCCAGAATAAGTTTGCTTCTCTATTCCTTCCATTATTCTTTGGACTTTAATATGAGGGAAGACACCATTAGGCTACCCTTTCCAGGCAGGTGAGGAGAAAGTCAAACGGTTCCTACAGCCCTGCTTATCTGGTGGTACAGCACAACAGCATAAAAAGATTAAAAGAGCTTCACGTAGCTAAATTACTCCTCCTACCAAAGCCAACAAAAGCTCAGCCCTAGTAGCTTCTTACGCTGGAAAATTATCCTCTCATTGCCCCCTCCCTGCTAATTATCACTGTCCAGCTAGAGTGCTGCAGTATCCTTGAGACTTACCGCAAAGATCTTGAGTGAGAAGCTGACATAGTCCTGCCAGGCAACACACAGCACATAGGGAAGGTACAGTGTGAAATACACAATACCCCCACAGGCAGCTGCCAGGTTGGCCCTGGAGAACACGGTGCTGATGAGGAAGCATTGGAGAATGGTCACAACAGCGAAGATCGAGAGGAAAACAAACACCACACTTGGGTCGCTGTAAGGTAGCAGATTCCCCATCTGGAAAGTGAAGAACAGGCACATCAAGCTTTGAAAGGGCTCTCTAAAATGGCTCTAGTAGAAGCAGATTCTCAGCAATGCTGCTGAGGGGACGGGGACACTGGGCTGGCTGCAATTTGCACAGCAGCATTCCCTGAAGTGAGGTGCTACCAGAGGTGCATTTTCAAGGGCACTGAACCTATCACAGCACATCCTGCAGTTTTCAGCAAATCATCTCTGTTTTAATTCCAAAACCCTGCTCCCAAAGATCAGTCAACAACCACTACCTCCTCCTCAATGTGCCAATTCAGGCCACTACACATCAAAGCTCTGGATTCTGCTGTCACAGACCAAACCAGTGGGCTCACCTTGAGGATCAGCACCAGCAGACCTGCACTCATCAGGAGAGGAATGAGGCTGCTAATGAACCAGCTTAGCCAAAGGATGCCATTGTCAAGGCCCATAATCCTCATTGTCTCCTTCAGCCGGGCTTCCTTCTCATACACAATGCCCTTAATTATCACAGCCACTGAGTAGATCCAAGCTAGAGTCATGAAGAGAGGCATGGAGCGGCTCATGACACGCAGAAATCTGAGAGCAGGAAGAAAAGGGACAGAAGAACAAAGTGAGAAACATTAGTGTGACTTTGGGTGCCACCCAATGCTTAGCAGAGCGTGGTGATGGCTAAGGCTTCACTGCACAAAGCAGCCCAAGTGTAAACCATGACATTGTGTCAGTGTCTCACCACAAGGTGAGGCCGATGGGTCTAAAGCACATCACCAGCCCTGAGTGGGAGCTGGAGTTGTTGTTCTCACTCAACTGAAGAGCAGGTTCAAAGAGAAAAAAACAAACCAAGTGAGAAAAAGCCCATGCCTCCTAAGACAGAATGCTCCTGGGAGCTTTTGAAGCAGCCTGTATACATACATGTCATCCACGTAACACGGATAGGGCATCTGCTGCACATAAACTCCTGTCTTCTTCTCCGTGCCTGTTTGCACCCTGATGATGGCCTGTTCTACCACATCCTGCAGGTAGGCAAAGCCTCCCCAGACGTAGCGCATGTCCTCAAAGGGGTCAGCACGGGGACCAGGATCCCAGTACCTGCCAAGGGAACAAGACGTTTCTGTTAGAAATCCTCAGTCAGCTCAACCCCAGTAAAAAATTGTGTAAAAGGCAGTATGCCAGGCCTCACCCATCCTTGATCTTGTTGGTCCTTTCCACATTGTCAATGTCCATCCGTATCTTGTATTTCACATGCTGAGGGAGCTCTGTGCTGTTAGGAGCTATTTCAGTGAAGACAATACCAGCCCAGAACCTTCTTTCATCCAGAAGCTGCAAGGACTTGTTTATAAGACGGACTTCTGTGGCCACAGGCTCCAGTTTGTCCAAGTTGACACACTAGACAGGGACAATTTTGGAAGTGTTTATGGGATCAGATCAAACCAGAACACACTTTAAGTTCAGGAGGGACAGAAAAGAGGTAACTCTACACCACTAATATCAGGCCCATGAAAAGGCTGTAGCACTGAAATATTCTGCAATGGCTCACAGTAGCCCAGCAAGTTGCTAGAGATGTCTTTTTTTTTTTTTTTCCCAGCTTACTGGTTATCTCCAAGTCAAACAGGTGTCCCTGACAGATAACCCAAAGGTATTTTCTGTACAAGAGGTTAGGAAGCATTACAGTAGTGACTATAGGATTCCATACAAGCATCAATTTTCATAGATGAGATTTTATTTTTGCTGTTACCAATAAGCTAGGTCTGACTGAAAGCCTCTAAAAATCTGTGGATGACTCACAAAGGCTTTGGACCAGGCCCCCGAAAGGCCAAGACCTGCTTCTGTTTGCACTCATCTGCCAAGAGAAGTGCGTAACATGTAGAACAAGTTCCATTATTTGCTTCATCTTTCTCAGCTTAAAGAAGCTGCTAGCTTTGCTGCTATCCTCAGCTAAAACCCCAAACAGAAATATGAGCTGTGACACGGCTGCAGTGAGCAGCCACTTTCAGTCGTCCAGTAACAACAGGGTGGGAAACCACATGCAATGGCCAAAGCAGGAGCTTCAAGAACAAGGCCTACAGTTAGGTTCCCACATCTATATTTAGACTCCCGAATAAATAGTATTTTCTAACATACTTTGCACTTGGCCCCACCAAAGCGTGGTAATTTACGGAACAGGGACTGAAGAAGATTGATCTTCCCTTCCCAGGAACCACCCCACCACGTGAGTGGAGTCCAAAGCGCCGCTGTCCCCCAGCTCCCTGCCAACACTACAGCACGATCTCACCTCCATGAAGCGGGAGATGGTCTGAATAGCCCTGTCTGTCTCATTGAAGGCATCCATCCAGGTGTACACCGACCCGTTATCTGTCTCAAACTCCTCGGGATGCTTTGAGAGGAAGCGGGCAATGTCCTCCACCGTCCAGTTGGAAGCCGGCAAGTGCAGGTCCCAGAGAGCTTTGCCTTTCAGCAGCGTCTGTGGATATTTTAATCAAAGAGGAAATAGTTAGGTTGAGAATTGCTGTTGGATCACCCCCTTGTCATGGAAATTAGCATTACTGGGAAAAATGACTTAAAAATGCACTGGAAGCACTGATGTTAAACCAGAGCTCCCTTCAGCACCCGCAGCCAGCTGCCCACAAGGCAGCTGCGGGATGGGGATGATGCCCGTGTTTCAGGTGGCAGCGAGCAGCAGCCCTCCATAAATGCTCCCCTCCAGCACCAGCCACCTCCAAGCCCCAGGCACTTTGCCTGGCTGTCAGGGGGTCTCATTTCTGTCCTCTGCTGCTGAGTGCCAAGCAGGTCACTTTGTCACCCTGCGCTGATGCTCCCTGTGCCACTCACACCCTCTTTTAACTGCGCACCCTGTATTTCCCCAGGGAGAAGCTCAGCCTGGGGGTGTTCCCGACAGCTCTGGGCACCTCTCCTGCCGAAATGATGCACTTCTCCCAGCGCAGCAGCGAAGCTATCGGGCTCGCTTCGCAGGCTGGCTTGCTGTCTCCTTGTCCTGCCACTTTTTTTCCGTGGAGAGGGCAGCAGAGAGCCACGCACAGCCCCACGCCTTGGGAAAACTCAGCTAGCGCTGCCCAGCCCCGGCTCAGCCCTAGGTGGCAGCCACGAACCGGGCTCCTCAGGCAGGAGAGAGATGAAGGAGACGACAAAACCCATCCACGCCTTCCCTCCTCCCCACAAGCCACGGGGTTTTACACCAGCAAGATACGGAGCAGGAAGAAACGTGCTCAGCAGAAACGCACCTGGCTGCCCAGCGGCCCCCCAGCTCTGCAGGCTGCTCCGAACAAGTCTCTGGGATGGAGAAGGGGCAAGGCACAGCCAGAGGCTGAGCCCTCCAGGTAATAAATAGAAACACCAGAACCAAAAGCCGGGTGGCTTTGTTATGTGCTTTTCTGTTGTGTCACCGAGGCTGGCTGAAACAGCCTTGGACAGCAATGATGTCCTGCCTCTCGGCTCTCCCACCGGAGACAGTGCTGTTTTCACGTGGTTTAGCTCCTAGCTTTTGGAGGGTGGGCTGTGGACCCACTAGGTATATATGTAACACCCTGCACAAGTGCAATCCAGGTAGGAGCACCTGGCAGTAAAGCAGAAGTGAAAGCTGTGGGCAGTAATGTAAGGGCAGGTAGGAAGGCAGCATTAACTGTAAGAGATAAAGCTAACCTGAAGGGGAGGGAAAAACAGCCAGCACAAGAGAGAAAACTAAAAATCATAACCAATAAAAACAGGAAATGGAATTTCTGCCAGAACAAAGAATGAAGCTGAGAGGTGCGGAGAGGAGCGTCCCCATGTGCAGCTGTTAGCAACAAACCCGAAAGCAACGGGTCACATGAGTTACAAAAACAGAATCACAAAGTGGGAGAACAGAACAAGCCAAGCTGACAAAGGAGAACATGCAAAAGGGAAATCCGAACAAACAGGGATGCAGGACAGGCTGCACGACGCTGCCTTTGCGCACTCGGTCTCCTGAGGCTGGCCACCCCACCCTTGCTCTCAGGAAGGGCACCACGCCTGCAGGCACAGGGCTCAGCCTCATCATGTCCAGCAGCAGCATTAACAGACAGTAACTCCTGGGGGCACGTCCCATCCTCCCTGGAGTCAGCAGCTGCATTAGCATCGGGCTGCAAGTGCCAGCAGTGAGTGGGAAAAGCAGTTTTCCTCTACTGCAGAAGGAAATACACCAAACATGTTCCACACCGAAGGAAGCTGGGAGGTGACAACCCGTCTCCTGACAGCACAGCAGTCTCAGGGACTTGCAAACAGCAGAGTGGAACAGCCCCAAGCAGGCAGCTGTATGTTTTAACCTACTGCTGAGAGCTGTACTGCATTGCTAAACCCAACAGGATGCTGCCTGAGAGCTGCCCAGGTGTTCATAATGCAGTACTGCTGCGAGCAAGAACCGCTGCAGGTGACCGCAAAGGAACTTCTGCTACTGCACCAGTACACGGGAAGAGACCAGACTGTTGGGAAGACCAAGAAGTAAACACCAGAGCCAGCAGAGTTAACAGGATGCATAAAATAAAGAATCAGTAAAGCCTAAGGCTCATTTAAAGCACAAAAACAAACAAAAAAAGCCAGCAACATTCACCTTTCAAAAGACACAACTGCAAACCAAACCAATAGCCAAATCCTGTCTCTGTCAGCACTCCCTGCAGCAAGCAGTTCAATTTACAATCAGTGGGCCTGATTCTCATCTCTCTGCTGCCAGTATCTGCAGAAGTAATTTTAATAAAGCCAACAGAGGCACAGGAGTAATAAAAATGATGTCTTCATCCTCTCCGGTATGTCTTGTTTTTGGGAAGTGCAACAGGATAGGTCAGGGACTGTTCTGCACATCATTGCATTGGGATCAACAAGGAATGAACTTCAAGGCTTAACAAACCCAGGGAGATCTCTGTGTAACACCTGTGCTATAACACCCACCCAGCTGCCAGCAGGAAAAGCTCCTCTGCAACTGATTTTCTGTTGTGCTGTTACAGTTTTACATCACTGCGTTTCCAAAGACATCAGTGCAGAGGTGCAAGACCCACACCTGAGCTACACCTGAGGGAAGCAAAGTGAACTAAGCCTCTTGTACTTTTAATAAGCAGATAATGCCCTAGTATTGAAGGTCTTACATTGGGCACAATGCTCTGGGGAGCCAACAGAATAGCAGAGTGTGTCAAATCCAAACAAGGCTCCCAATCCTTTCTTCATGGTCTTGTACACGTAACACGTTATGAAGTGATCAGCTGCAGGGTGATATTCCCTCTTCCCCCATAAATACTCAACTATTACTAAATTAAGCATACCATACAAGCCAAAATTATTTTTTTACAAGGTTTGTGCCAGGTGACCACCAGGCATCTAGGTTTAGCTCTAAGACAATAACCATTTAAATCTGACTGTACTTAATGGGGCCTGAGGCCACCTAGCACATTCCAGGATCTGATCTAGGTATATGGTGGGTCATGAAACCAGCTGCTCCAGAGAGTGCTTTTACAGAGGAGTGCACAGCACAGGCAGCAGAATATGTCACCAACTCCACAAAAATACCACCAGCCAGATATTTGCGCAGAATTAGGGCAACAGTGTGGAAGAAGCAGCACACTTCCCCGCAGAGGTAGATTAGACGCAGCTGTTAAACGTGGTCTGCTCCTGTTTCTGGCAGGATGTTACATGAAGGAGTGTCCAGCAAGACCAGTACAACCACAACACGTTTCAAAAAGGGGGTCACATCCATTATCTGCCCAGACTAGCGCTGAAGTGCTATCTAAAATAAGTGTTTCATGACTTATCGCAGAAGACGATAGTAGTGGTTCTGGCAAGAACAGCATACTGACCCGAATCAGATCCATTTCCTGACTGCTTTCCATAAATGTCCAGATCTTCGGGCTTATCTCCTCCCACATCCCCCCGAGGTCACGAAACACACCCAGCTCCTGGAATGTCCTGTTCACCTGTCGGCAAAGAGAGGAGGAAGGTTATTCCCAAAACCTGGCTCAGATCCACAGCAGGCTGAGAGGGTGCATTGACCTGTCAAGTGAAGTACTGAGCATTGCTTATATTCAAAGAGCAACAGCTTCCGCAAGGGCAGGAGTAAGGAAAGGCATGTGCAGATTGGAAGGAAAATTAGAAGAGGGAGTGAAGATGGCTGTGGCTGAGCAGGGCCTGCTTGAAGGACTGCTCTTAAGGCTTGGTGGAATTTGGAGATGAGGGGCACACAGAGGCAGCCCGTCCCCATGTGCTAGGAGAGTCTGCTAAGGGGAACTAGAGAGCACATTAGGTAAACTGCTATCAGAAATGGTTAAGGATCAGCTGATCAGCCTGCAGCGGAGGAGAGAAAAGACATCTGAAGGCATATCAAGGTCTTTCCCGGTCTCATATCCCACATCAGAGCTGCAAATCCTGTGGGTAATCACAAAGCACCACCACAAATGTCTCCAGTAAGGTGTAGACATGGAGTTCAGATGCCTTTTCTCTTCGAGCCTTTGGCATGGGAAGTGAGCGACTATGGAGGCTGTGCTTTGTGGACAATCATTTCTAGGCTTGCATCTGGACCCAATTTAACACAGAGAAGCTTAGCTGTACAGCCAGAGCACATACCTCACACTGCGTATCAGAGGATAGGGTTAGAGTTACCTCAGTCATGACCTTCCTTATGGCTGGTGTGTCTGGAGTGTACAAGACCTTCCCAATCAGCAAGGGTTTCAAAGCCCTCCAAATAATTCTGGAAAGCGGGCTGGATTCCAGGTTCTTCATCAGCTCGTTGCAGTAGGGTGCTGAGGAGGAGAGGACGGGGTGAGTGGCTGAATAGCACTGTGACAACTGCAGAAGGCACATGACCCACTCGCACGCACTTTAAGGACGGTCACAGCTGAAAGCAGAGCAGCTGTCACAAAACAAAAACCCTCCTCTGCTGCAAAGCTCCACAAAATGCCCTTTTCAGCCTGAGCCTTCACCATCTGCCCAGCAAGCATGGAGTACCTGCAGAGCTTCCAACATTAATGGCATATTCCATGATTAACACAGCCACATTTATCTGCACAGCCCATGCAACACGCTGCATACCCAAATTTGCACAGAAAAGGCCAGATTTCCAAAGACCGCATGCAACTGTGCTCTCCATTCCCTTCAAGGAGGTCCACATAGCCTTCAGTGGACCTTCTGCAAGAGCATGTGTGTACTTTTCTTGAACAGTAGCAGGTATGCTGACCCTCAGGATCACCTGCTTTCACCCGTGGAAGTTTAGAATACAGCAGTCGTTACAGCCATGGAATGGATGGGACCTTAGGCCACGACAGGGTTACACTTACTTGTGGAGTTATCGTAGAAGTTGGTTACATCATCTTCAGTGTTGTTGCCTCCGAACAGCGCTTTGTAATTGTTGTCCTCGTACCAGTTGAGGGATTTAATTTTGAGCCCTCCACCTTCGGGATGGCCACACACAATACGTGACACAGCCTGGTAGATCTGCGTAGAGGAGTTTGATGCGTTCACGTTGGTCAGGAACATCACCTCTTGCCTCATGTCGCTCCAGCTCTTCATGCTCAGCAACTGGAAGGGAGTGGGAGAAGAATGGAGACAGGGGTAGGAACCGGATTAGTGAAGGGAAAAGATCCTGCCGTTCTCCTTCAAGCCACACATCTGTTTTCAGACAGATGAGAATCCCACTGGATGTACAACTAACAGGAGAGACCAGAGGAAGTGTGTTTCCCCCCACCACTGTGGGAAAACGTGGAGACCACGTACTTATTGAGCTCTTTATTCTACATTTTCTCCTTCAGTGTTGTGGTGGTTCCTGCCTTTCCTGCCCTCTCACATGGAAACCACTTCTCTGGTTGCACAACAGCTCACATTCCAGCAGTCCCCTCACTCCGGGGTGGAGCGACTCAGAAGAGGGAATAAGGAAACAACACGGAGTGGGAGCAGCTAATCAGACCCAGCCTTGCAGAGCTGCAGGCCCCAGCGCTCTGGCAGTGTCACCCGGCACAGCCCCACCAGGGTCAGCAAGCCTCCTCAGATTTACACCAGGCAGAAAGTTTGACCTCCTAGACCAGCAATGTTGTGCCTGCCCTAGCACCTCCCTGCCCCTTTGTCAACAGCTTTGCTGAAAGCCCAGGAAAACAAGCCCAGCTGCAGCCTCAGGCCTGACCACGGTGTGTGCCTTTACTCCACAGAACATGAAGCCAACCACGGTGAGAAGCCTTCTCCTGCCCTGCTCGTTCAACACCAGGCACGGAGATGCAATGCTCACGGCTGGAAGGGAGATTCTGTACTGCAAGACACATTTACTTGTTGTGGCAGCTACCTGCAGGATCTGTCACCAGCAAAAGCAGCAGGTGGTCAGCCTATGACACTGCATCGATGTCTCCATGCTCAGAGACATGGCCAGGCTCACCACAAGGAGAAAAATGATGCACGTCCATGAGCACTGCTTTTGTGCTACACTGGACCACTACCCTCAGGCTCTCTGGCTGGAGAAGCAAGAAAACAGAGGTGTGTCCGTACACACGAAAAGTCTGTTTAGCTCAGTAACCTCTGTGATGGTGACAGTAAGTGGATGTTAGGAAACAAAAAAGCAAGGCCAAGAACAAACTTCCCCCAAGTAACCTTCCAGATTCCAATTATTTTCAGCTCAGGGAACTTCTGTCTATTTGCTAACTCACAATGAATGTCTTCCATGGTATTTGAACATCTGCAAATATTTAGCATACAACATATCACTGGAAAGAACCTCCTCTCCCTCTCCTAAACTTGGCTACTGTTAGCTTCACTTGGTGCCACACTTTTTGCACAGTGAACATTCAGTCCCTATCTCTTTTTCTCTGGGCCACTCAACTTGACAGACCTCTGTCATATCCCCAGCTCATCTCTTTACCAGGCTGACAGGTCCCAGACTGCTCTCTTGTTCCTTACGTGAAAGTCATTCCACTTCTAAATGTCCCCATTGCCCTTCTCTGAACTTTTTTCAGGTCTGATACTGAGTTTTGGAGACAAAGTGCCTTGCTCTGTACTCCGTATCAAACAGGAGGGCAAACCACAGATTTGCATAGTGTCATGGTAACATCTTCCACAGTTGGTTCCCTATCCTTTTCTAAATCTTTTCTAGCATTTGATCTGATTTCTTGTCTGCTACTGAATATCAGGTGACATGAACTGTGATGCTCTTGCTGTGCTGCCCAGAATAGCGACATGCACTAATAAGGGCAAGCAGAGCTGCTGAGACACCTATTTGTAATTGCTCCTCAGATGCATCTCAGAAATAACATTAGATGGCCCCAATTACTCTGTTTTTGGAGTCAGACAAAGCCCTGCTGCCAGGTCTGCCGTGTCTTAGTTCTGTCACCTTTGTTTAAATAAAATGGCAGGTATTCAAGGTCTAGGACAGTTGGCAAAGCTGGTCCACAACAACCCCTGAAAGCAACGGTGTCCCATAATAACTCAATGCTAATTCAACCGAGGCAGGCATACCCAGGGTCTCTGGCCCTACCCTGTAGGTAAACCTGGCCCTTTGTGTTCATTTGTAGTTCCGTGCATGCTCTAGAAGTGCCAACATCTGGGCAAAAAAAATCTTGATGCTAAACAAGAGCTATTTTGTGTCACATACACAAGGAGCCTCTATTTTTAGCTGCCTGAAAACACATGACACATTGATATGATAGAAGACAGCTGTGAGAACAGCTAAAACCTGGGGATTCAGTACTTGTATCCAGACTTGCTTCAAGAGTACTTTCATTTCCTCACTGCTCACTGGTGCCTTTGTCTGCACCCTGGTGCCAATCAATCAGGCTCCGCAGATTCAGGGTGACTGACAGGGCGCCAACATCGTAGGATGTGAATGAAAAAGAGAATGTAAGACAACAACTGTACTTGGTTAAATATACCCAGGTGGATTTTGGATTTGATGTCTCCCAACCCAAAAGGCCAAGGCTGCACTTCAGGCATAACAGTGTGAGTCTCCAATTCAAAGGGATGCCTTGGGAGGTTTTGGTACTTTAGGTAAGACAGTTGAATTTTCTTTGGTAAACGTCCACTGCTTTAGTTAAAGTGCCATCAGCTCCTTAGGACAGGCAAAGGAACAGAAACAGAAAGGGTAGCTAATTGCCACAAACTATCTTGCAGAGGGATTGCATTAACAAAAGTATTTGTTATTTTAAAAACAAAGTTTGAGCAAGCAGCTTTGTTTCATCTTTGGCACCAGCAGTTTTACGATAGATGTGCAGAGCTGCTCCGTTCACACCACTGGAAGCAAATATCTCACATGTCTGAAGCGTTACTGAACTACTCCCAGACATCAGACCTGGCTCCGTGTTTCTTAATAGTTGCCCTCGCTCTCAGAGTTTAATCTGCCCTCCTGGGTTGATTTAAAGAGCACAGGGACACGGACCCAATCAATCCCCACACTAAGAGACAAATATTTTGTTCAGACTATTCTCTAATTAAAATTCCTTGCTAGAAAGGCTTCTAGACGTGGCACAAACAATAGCTCTCTCCACCCCCTCAAGCTGCTGCCCTGTGAAACAAGGGAGCAAGTCCCTCCTTTTCACACAGAAATCAGCCTGCCAGACAATAAGAAGTAACTTTCGGTCAAGCCATCTGGAGCAGCTCACGCTGTACGCAAAGGAAAATGCTGCCTTTGTTTGCACAGTAATAAGGCAGCATAAAAGGTAGTCCTACCCAAAACAGCTGCCAAGCAAAAGGCACGCTACCCTGGGACATTTTCAGCCACATCAGCAAACTGAATGTCACATGGTTTCAATTATTTTTATCCCAGACAAAAAAGAAGAAAAAAAAAAAAAAAGAAAAGAGAAGAAAAAAAAAAAAGAAGAAGAAAAAAAAAAGGCAAGCTTAAGTGACGTAACGGGAAACAGCTGTAACCAAACTCTTAAGGGCAGCCTCCCTGCGAGCAGCAAGAGCTCTGCCGTGGTCTGAAGTGCAGCTGATCCGGGAATCATCTTAATTTCACTGCAGAAGGCAGCCAGAGGCAGGTTCTGGGGCTCTGGGGTGAGGGACGCGTGCCAGGGGCTGCTGGCTGGCACGGCGCTGGCTCCCGGCGGGGTGGGAGGGGAGCGCACGCTGCTAACCCCGAGTGACCCGCTCCTCTGCGCGCTCCCCGGGGTTACTGCCGTTCACCACGGACGGACGGAAGGCTCGAGGAGGAGGAGGCTCAGTTTATTGTTTAGTTTAGGTGCTTGTGATCTCTGCTAGAGGGAGAGAGAATGTTTTTTTTCGCCTGGTAGCAGCACGTCGAAGTCGGAGCCGGGCAGAAAGTGGCTAAGATGTTTCTGGCTCCAAAAATTAAAATTAAAAAAAATTGGGGTTTGGGTTTCTGACTCTTGCTAGGCACGCAGGGCTTTATTCTTAATCCACCGTTTCACCTGCAAAAACAAATACAGTCTCTACAATGTCACTTTGCCTCTGCAAATCCCTGTATTTTGCTGGAGCCTTTCTCAGCTGCTGCTGTGATGCCACTGCATTGGGTGCCCCACAAAGATCAGAAAACAATCTCTGCCCCCAAAAGCTACTTATCCAAAGACAAAGAGCAAACAGTACCGTGCAGTTTGCTCAGTTGTAACATCCACAACACCTCTTCCACATGCCATACCCTCACCAAACCTAAGAACAAGTATCTGCAATACAGAAACGCACCTGGCATGGTTGGCAACTGAGTGAAAAAGCTGAAATGGAGGCAAACCTCCACAGGTAGTTTGCGAGCTGCTGCTAGTCAACAGATGTATATTGCAAAGGTAACTGTTGTGCCACCGCTGAGAAAGTAAACCCCACAGAAAATGTAACTCCCGTGCCTCCTGGGTGTACCCAATCTTTTAGCCACATGCCTAAAGATTGGTGTCCACGGTTTGGTGTTCTGTGCACCAAGGGGTTGCACAGCAGGTGCTGCCTCTGTCAACATACAGGGACAATAGCTGTAGGATGGTGGGGAAATTCGAAAAACAGCAAGGGGCTTGACTTTGAGTTGCACCAAGGAGACTTGTGCTTCTTGTACTCGACCACAGGCATGGGCAGCCACCACCACACCAATGTATTCTTCTGACACAAAGGACACACTTACCTCTTTAACAAGCTTTCCCAGGCTCTCTTTCAAAGCCTCCACAGTTTCTGACAGATCCCGCAAGGAAGAGTTAAAAGAAATGTGTCTCTGCAAGAGATAAAAAGAAGGTGGGAGTCACTGACAGGCACCAACCAACGTGGAAATTAAACCATTGTAGACATCCTTGTAGAGAAGAATAGTTAGGACTGCTTACAAAGCAAAGTGATTGACGGGGAAGACAGGCTCTCTGTGCAACCTTGAACTCAAGCAACCCCAGGCTTCCGCACCCCGTAATGCCATGGAGACTCCACAGCTTCCAGCTCAGAAATCCTGCTGCACAGCACATCTCACCTTCAGGTGATCTTCATCACCTGAGTCCTCCCATCAGGCCTGTGCATTTTCAGACTAAACCAGTGGTGCATTTTAAAAGGACCAGGTTCCATAAAGCAACAGCACCACAAGAGAAATAGTGACAGGTTTCTAGAAGTGGAAGGCACAGTTTCTTCCCGGAAACTCCATTTGCTCTAGCAGTTGCTTGACCTGGGAGTCCCCCTGAAGACAACTCCCTGTTTATACCTGCCCTCCATGTAACATGGGGGGGCTGGGTTTTTCTTTTTTTTTTTTTTTTTTTTTCTTCTGTTTTCTTCTGTTTTATTTCTGGATAAAGTTAAAGCACTACCTTGTATGAGAAACATTTATTGCAAGAGAAGCATCAAGACTCTTTAGCCTAATGCTTTGGACACAATCCTTCTTTCAGAGGAATGAGGATTAAAATCATTTCCTAAGATTTCACATTCATAGCTACATGTTACAGCATTGTGACACAGAGGAACAGTCAAGACCCTTGATTTTAGTACAAATCTTTTGGGCTGAAGCCTTTCATTTTTTCCATCCTTCCCAAGGCAATTGCTGGAAGCAAAGTCTGGAGTCTTTCACATGCTCCAGCTGACTTGCTGAAGGGTAGTAAGAGTTGGACGGTGTCAGCTGGTGTAACTGGGCACTGTTCCACTGATCTGCTGCTGGGATATTTACACCTAGCTAACTTTGCTGAGTGCTCAGTTCATGCCTGCTCCAAAGCCAGCTGTAAATTCAGGGAGGCTTTCTAGCGTCTATGAATTTCTACTGAACACAGACCTTAAGGTTCACATAAACCAAAACACATCAGAGCTAGAAGAAAAGCAATTAAAACTCCCCACAGGCTAAGATCTTCAAGCCATTTTAAAGGAATACACACAGCAAATATCAAAGCTACGTACCTGCACTACCACTTCAGCAATGAGATGAAGTAGGAAGTCCTAGATTCGTGCATACTGTAAGACAAGCCCGGTCAGCTCCATTACACTTCATCAAGCTCTATGCAGATTTGCATTGTTCGGTGCATTCAGAAGTGATTCAGGGACAGGGTGGATGAGGAAGGGTTTTCTGATGATACTAATTGGTTCAGAATAGTGAAAGTCGAAAGCCAATTGCAAAGGATTAGTGAAAGACCTCATGTTGACACACTGTTATAAAGTGCCAGATGAAATTCAGTGCTGCAAAGTAAAGTACACAGGGAGAAGACAGTTCTACCTCAAGATACCCCGGGATGGTTCTGAACTAGCTAGCACCACACAGAGAAGAGATCGCAGAATTACAATGATAAGACAGGTCAATATCAATATACATCCATGGTGCTTTCTTTTCTCTCAAGTACTATGTGCAATTTTGGATCCTCCATCTCCAAAAGAACACAAGTACAGAAGAAGGCCACAAGTATGATTTTAAGATACAAATGGCTTCTGACAGAAGAACAAGAGACCACAGTTCTTCAACAGAAATCTTATTGACAAGCAGAGGATATGACAGGGGTCTGTAGAATTAGTAGTGGGATGGAGAACATGAATAGGGCATGATTGTTCACTGCACCTCATCACAGAAGAACAGAGGGCTTCCATTGTAATGATTGGTTTAATACAAACCGAAGGAGCTACTTCACACACAACCCAGTCAAAATGGAGAAATTATGTGCACACTATGCAATGCTGAAGGTAAAAGTTAACATGGGACTGAAAAAGGCTAAGAAGAATTCATGACAGAAAAAAAAATACCAGGTTTCCAGGCTTAGCTGAAGAAGTAGTGCTGTTGGAGTAGCACGCAAGGGACACCGGGTTGAATAGGACTTCGGTCTGAACAAGTATGTAAGCCTTATGAGATTCAAGTTTTCAAATCTGGCCCTGAAATGTCATCAGTTTCCCTGGAAAAGAACTTTTTGCAGTGGCTCTGCGTAGTTCTTTACATTCAGAAGTGTCCTCTAGATTCAGCGCTTCTCAAGTAGGATTGGTCCCAGTGTGACAGTGTATTTTGCAGGTGTCTGCACTACAACAAGGTGGGGGTAATGGCTCATTTGCTGGTGAAATGCTGGAAGACACCACCTGTCTTTTCCTGGCACATGGTGGAAAGACAAAGTTCTAGCAGGTTTTGAACAGAGCTGCCCCGTACAATTACTGTGCTGGTGGCTAGTAAGTTATGCCTTCATCTAGTCTTGCCTTTTAGGGCATGCAAATGTCTTAATATTCTGCAGCTACCCAATGCACTAAGCACACGCTGTGTGCTCGCATGTGCGCACTTACAGGACACAATACACAGAAATACTCGAGGTAACTAGAGTTGACTGCCCAGTCAAGACAAGCCTTAAATAAACCCACCTGTCAGCTCCTGCTAGAAGGGATGGAAAACTCTTTAACATACACGAGAACACATCCGTATTTGAAGTGCTGGGAGGTTATAACAAAATTGTCACTTGCTGCAGCGTAACAGCTAATTGCTTCTGCTTAAGAGACCACTGCCATGTTTGCTTTGAAACAGTTATTACAATTTTACGCTGATCTTAGTGGAAACTGAGCACTGAACTTTGCAGAAAAATCACATGCTTTGTGTTTCTGCTTTTGTTTCCTGGGAGTGGAAGTCCCAAAGTACAGCTGCTTGAAATCATGATATCATTGTGCTTGACCGAAAACACTCAAAAGAGCAAGGAAAGCCACAAGTTTAGTTGCAGCATGTATTTACATTAAGAGACCTTTTCTAAAGCCATTTTTTTTCAACTGGAATGCATTCAACATTCAATGCTTAGTTCATGCTAACCATATGACAAAATACCAGCTGCATTATGAAGGGAAAAGAACAATTGGAGTTTCATGTGCTCACCCACACTCCTTCTAGCACCACTACAGTACAGAAGCCACAACATGTTTATGGCTTGTTATAGACCCACACCACTGGAAGTGAATGTGGCAAAGCCCTTCTTAAGCAGCACTGCTGAGACAAAATCCCACAAGGCCAATCTGAAACGTCTCTGTCACTTAACAGTCTCCCTCCAAGTTGTTTTTGAAACTGGGGAGATTTGCAGAGGTAAAAGTTGTTGCACAGACATGTAAGTTTATGCTATAAGACAGTCCCTACCCATCCACACCAGTCGGTTGGGACATCTCTGACTTAATGCCATTGCTCTTGATAACCTTCCCCTGCCTGTACAGTTCTTCCATGGGACAACTCCTGGCCTAGCACAGAGAGATAGCTGAAAATAAAACTTGTCTGCATGGAATTAGAGGTTCTGTTTCTCTGTTTTTCTCCAACCAGCTTCTCCTGCCCCACTTTAGTCTCACTGAATACACCCAGTGGAAGGCAAACCTTCCACTGAAGACAAGCTGTGCCTGCAACTGGCTTGAACAAAATGTACTACAGCCCATTGTTCTTATTGTTGGCCAAAAAGGCTTCAGGGAATGAGTGGGACCTAAAAAAAAGAATCTGACTTTTATAAACATTTGTTGCTTCTAGCAGATCGAATACTCCCTTCAAGAAGGAAAGCTGATCCTTTGCCATGGCACCCTGTGATCACTCCCAGATTTTCTTCCATCTAAAAAGCCCTCCCCAAATAGGTTCTTACAAAGGAGGTAACAAGGAGGCCTACCTGAACTTCCCCACCATATCTCTACCATCCTGACTCTGTTTTCTCACCCTACAGGAGTAGGGTAAATGAAAGTCACACAAAGGATCAGTGGCAGAGCTAGAAAGGCGTAGGTAAAAATTTTAATTGGAAATCCTTTATCTTAACTGTACTAATCCACTTTGTGCAACACTCAGTGTCTGTTCGGGATAGAACAGATGAGCAGATATGCAAAGACAAGTATTGAGTTTTTGCCTTCTTTTTCAGACCTCCTTTACAGTGCCATGACATTCAGAGCTCACACATTTCACTGTGCACCTGTTCTAATTTGCTTTTTAAAACTCTGCTCTCTTCGTAATTCACAAAAAAAAAAATACTGTTTTGTTGTGAGTTACCTGAAACACTTATTGTTTCCCTCAGGCTGCAAAGGCACAAACACTTTAAGATGATAGAAGCATGTGTTGACACAGGGGTCTCAAGCCCCCTCCCTATACACCCTGACCACTTGGTTCCCAGTCTTATACCAACCCCCCTCCATCTTTCTGCACAAATGTTTGTGTAACCATACAATTACATTAGTTCATTCGAATCCAGGTCAATTCCCTAACGCAATTTGCTTATGGTCTTGCGGAGGGAACAACAAACAGGAATGTATAGGGGCAAGAGCACGCAGGTGGATGCTGGCCTGCATCTGCCATATGCAGCACACCAGACATGACAGCCACTTGAACAGCAAAAACTTCCATTTTACTGTTCAAGACTTTAGTGTTGAACTTACACAGTTCTTGTACATTTTTCCAAGTCCTCGTCATTCCAGTTATATCTACCTAATTATATTAAGATGTTTTTTTTCTCTGCCTCCCCAAAAACCAGCAAGCAGAGCTTAGGTCTCATCATGTGAGCCAAATACCTGCCTCTAAATTTCTGTTGTACCTGCATCTGACTTGGCCCTTACTTTTACTTACTGACATCAAGGGGATTAAGCCAAAAATTAAAAATAAATCTCTGGGACAGTCAACTTGTTGGCATTGGTTTGCAGGCTCTGTAGTGGATAGGGTGCACGCTAGCTTCAGCGTGCTTGTCCAAGATTTGACCCCACTGCCTTTAATGATAAGCTATTTGTCAAAAGCCTTCTTTGTTTAAGAACAGAAAGTTCTCTCTTTGTTCCAAGATGTTACTACAGGTCAAGGCATTTTTTTTTCAGCCTTTAAAGCCACCAAGTTTCAAATGTATTGGTCATGATCCTGATGTTATTTTAATCATTTTGCCTGGCCATACTGAAGCAACTTGGTTTTATTTCACTCACTGAGCCATTACAGCAGCGTTTACTAGTGGATAGCATGCAACATTTTTCTGAAGAAACCCATGGACCTCTACTGGATGGTGTACAATATACAGCAGGTTTAGAACTTCTGGCTTCAGGCCTTGGGCTTCTCTGAAGCCAGGCTCATGAGCACAATTCTCAGAAGTCACCCAAAATTGCTCTTAATATCTCTACTTTGCTGTTGCCAAGTAGCACTATCAGAGTAGCTTATGACTGCTTTCTTTCACCAGTAAACAATACAGATGTAACAACAGAGACATAGTATCTGCTTCTGCCAGCTCAATTGTAGAGACTTTCAAACATGAGTAAAAACAACCTGGAGTCTCCAGAGGGCCCAAAAGGACGATGATGAATGGTGCTAGCTGGTTACTTTCATCATGCTCAGTTCCAAAAACTCTAGAGACTCTGAAAGATTTGAAGTGAATGCATGCATATACATCGAACTGCACAAAAGAAATTGCTTATAGCCATTTTCTGTTTTTTTTTTCATTTTTTGCTCATTTTTGTTACGAGGATGGTTTCAGTAATGTTACCTCATTTCTTAATACTCATGATTAGCTTGCTCTTCCAGCAAGAAAGAAAAAATGCAGATGGGGGACACATGGCAAACAGAAAATGATCTGCAGAGAGAACTGTCCACTGTGCACTGCACTGAAGAGTAACATGATTCCGGTACTTATTAATGACCCTCTTTGACTGGGGACAAAGCCAAGCAAGTGGTACATGACTTTCTGTCCTGAAAGGCTCATCAAATCTGGAAACTCACACAGCCAAAGTGTTTATTTCTTTCAGTGCACACAAGAGAGTGTTTGTTTTACTGGGTAACAGAGTGGGTTCTGTGGTCCCTTCTCTCTGATATTTCCAGCACTAGCTTCCTCAAACTTTTGCTCTTTATCCAGATATTGTGGGCATGTAACAACAAAACATCACTGGGGTTTCTTAGAATAAGCGGCTAAGTCTGCCCGGACTGCAATCACCCCCTGATTGACACGTTTTCCTTAATTTCAATGAGTTTTGGAGCACTTGCTCCAAAATCTGTTTAGTTGGTCAGCCTTTCAAACAGGGTCTTTAACTGTTGACTCCTCTTCATATGAATTAAACCTGCTCTTGGCGAGGAATTTCCGCACTCTACATACAGCCCCTTGCTAAGTGCAGAGGATGACGGTTTTAGCACCCAGCATGGGCCGGTGTAACATCTGTGCTCATTTCAGCTGCGATACAGCTGACCAAAACACAGGGACAACCCATCATGTTTGTTACTATACCGCATAAATATTTTCCTCTTGACAAACTAAATCATAGCCCACACACATTTACACTATGCAAGTAACACTGCAACGGAAAGGGTAGGAATGACAGGAAGAAGCAACTTTGTTCAAGCTTCAATGATAAAGACCATATTCTTTCTTAATGCCAATAAACAATTCACTCTGGAAATACAGAGATAAATTCCCAGATTGAAAACATCACAATGTCAACGATAGCTTCTCACAAGTTCAACTATTAGACTCACCTGAAGAGGCTTCAAAGGATTCAGGTTAGCACGGAAGGCTTGTTCGGCTGCAAGGAGCTTTTCCTTTGGTAAGGCGCAAAGGAAGGCTTCAGAGTCCATGGCCACTGACTGATTTTGGATTGTAAGAAATTCAGACAGCATTGAGCTATTGCAGAGATCTCGCAGTCGCATTCGGTAGCCAGACACTATGACCTAGAGAAGTGAGAAAAGCATATAAATCTCCCTACGTGTAAGAGTCATAGAACAAAGCTGGTCATCACCTAGACAAAACTAACCATTCATGACGTTTCCAGATAGAGGGAAGAGGGCATTTTTCTCTACAAGTTGTACGGTCCTGACCCACACGCAACTCTGAATTCCAAGAAAAACATGTTTCCCTGCAGAGTACGTGCGGGAAAAGTCCTGGGGGACACAGGTCTCTCTCCACTTCCCTGCACACGTGCTCAGAGCAGCGGTAATCTTGTCCTCCACAGCAGCCATTTTCTCCAACCAAGGGTACACGCATTGCCCAATATTCTGTCTTCTGGGAACTGAGCCACAGGGACAAAGCAAGGCTTGTGACCAGACACAAGTCTGGCAAATATATGTGAAGGGCAAAAGACCTATGTCCCCAACTCCTTAGTTGTATCTGCCAGCTACGTTTTCAGTGTGGTTCTGGATCAGGATCACCTTCTCCTGTAGCTCTTGATGCATCTCTTTACTAGCAGCCAAGATAAACATTCTGCAATGTTTCGGGGGCAGATAATGTACCAGTGAAATAAAGAATAATCTTACTGACTGCAACAAACGAGATAAGATCCTCAAGTCTTCTTTTATGGGCATATTTTTACTTAAGGTGATGGTTTGCTTGTGGATGAGGTTTACTCATCCACAAACAATCACCTTGTTTGTGAAGGAAATGCGTAAAATTGCTCTGATTGATCACAAACACCTTTCAGCCCTGTTAGGCAAGTTTATTTCTTTAATAAGGTCAATAAAACATCTAGGTTTGTTCAACAAGAAACAGGTGCACAGCAAACAGGTACACGCTTCAAAAAAGTAATAAACACAAGGAAAATCTGAAATCTTTTTGGAAAGGATATTTTGTTTGCCTTGGGGCTAGAGAGAGTGAACAATTTTATTGTGAACACACAGTGAACAAGAGCTTTACAGTTTATGCTTTCTGTTCTTTTGTAATACCCAACATGCATTGCCCAACTTCCAGCAAAAACTAAAGAGGATTGATCTACATCCCAGAAGAGTTAACAGTTTCTGCGTAATGCTGGTAAGCTTGAGAATTTTCTTGTCTTTCAAAACCAAAAGGGCATCAACAATCCAGGGGGAAAAAGCGCACTATGTTCAGAAAACAAGCAGATGGAAATGATATGAGAGGGAAGAGATTTATAATGCAACACTTATGCAAACCTTTAACTTTAGTCTGCATCCACATGCCAAAAATAGGATGTTTCTATGCTGCACACTCGGCTGAATACACAGAATAGCTCCTGCATCAAGAAGTCAAGACTTTTTAGAAAGATTTTTTTTTTTTTTTTGCCAGCAGCGTTACTACCACATGCTGTAAAAGGGATATTCCTGTGAAACTGGAATGACACTCAGGAGCTGTGGGCTCAGTCAAAAATAGCTTCCCTGGGTGGATATACAGAAAACCAGTGTCTCTCAGTGCTCACTTAAAAAATGAGGATGAACAAATCTCTAGTGTCTGACCATCTATTTCACTCAGATTTCAAGCTCCTTTGGATAAAAGATACTCTTATCAAACACAGCCCATCCATGGCTCATGACCCTAACACAAAGGCCCTACCTACCCTTCCAACCTACCCAGTCACATCTAGCTAATTCTTTTCAACATTTTTGAGCCACCTGAAGCCACAGTGTCTCCAATAAGCAAATAAATGGCAGGTTAGTTCCCTAGGACTCCCAAAATGCCAAGCTCATTTCCAAGAAAGCAGTCACAAGTGACTGTTTTAGGTTCACAGGTCACACTGTCCTCTCCTGGGACTGTCCCTGTTGTATAAAACAGGGAGATTCGTGCCAGGCAGCATACACCCTGGCCACTGTTATTTACTCCTCACTGCCATTGAATGGGTCACGCTGCAGCCCAGACCAGGACCTCAGCCTTTTTCCCGCAGATATGGCCCTACTCCTGCCATCCGAGCCATGATCCAGCATGTGATCACACAGCTGCCTGCCCACTGGTGGTCTGGGCTCCTTCCAAACCCCATGGCCCCTCAGCATGCCCCAGGAAGCAACGTGCACATCTGGACAAGGCTTTGGCCAATTTTATGCTTCTGTAGCGTACGTGGTGCACTGGATACATGACCCTGCTTAGGACACTGGAGTACATTACAGTAACATCAGCGAACTTTCTCCTCAGAAATTCCAGTTCCCTACTTGCTTACAAACTGTAATGCTGGGCTTATTAGGCAACTATAGGGCACCGACAGACTGCAGGAGAAGGCTGCATTTACCGTGAGAGGTTTGCATAATCGGAATTGGCCTTTCTGTACAGCCTTACGTGAGAGAAGCTGTCACCCATTTATAGATTTGTCATCTATTTTTTTTTCACCTTTTTTTTTTTAGTACAACTTAACTTGTAGGAATAATTATCAAACTGCACTGAAAAAGATGGCTGGCGAGAATTCACTGAAGAATGAGACACTATGTGGAAGGGGGGCAGCAGCTGCACCTAGAATCTTAGACTGGCTCGGGTTGGAAGGGGCATTAAAGATCATCCATCTAACTCCAACCTCCCTGGCACAGGCAGGGATGCCACCCACTAGATCAGGTTGGCCAAGGCCCCATCCAGTCTGTACTCCTGTCTGGGACTGCCCTGACTCAGGTGCAGCACTAGCAACCTAATTAATGTTTCACTGGGTGGAAAAAAAAGAAAAAAGAAAAAAAAAAAAAAAGGATGGGAAATAGGAAATTCCGTTTAGCCTGAAGGGTACAAGGCTAGTTTCTTATGCTAATCAAAACATTTCCTTGTGGGTCTCAGTGTCTTTTTATGGTTTACAACCAAATAAAACAGTAAGTTGAGGGTAAGGAGGAAGAGAGAAGCAGGGATTACATTTTCCTCTCTGTACAGCACCTAGCACAGAGGGGTCCTGCACTGTGGATCATGGCACTATAGTTAAACAAACAATGGACTGACCATTATTTTAGTGGTTGAAAGTGCTCTTTACCTGCTGGAGCTTGACCTCTGCGTTCAGTAGCTCCTCTACTGCAGATGATGGCATGGACACATTATGATAGAGGAAGTCTGAGAATGTCTCGTTGTCAACCAGGAAATCCCGAAGTTTCAAGTCTGAAAAGTGACAAAACCAGCAACATTTTGGTCAGGGCAAAGCCAAAAGGAAATTCATGTGAGAGCTCTGAACAGGAAAAGCAACAGCTGACAAATAGGGGAGAGGGGATTACGCAAACAATAGCATAAAGAAAGCAGGAGCTGCTAGCAAAATGCTCTGAAGCACAGCAGCTTTGAGAGATGTCAAACTATGATGTCTTGATCTCAAAACGGGGGGAGGGAGGGATTAAAAGCAACTTTATTTAATACTTAAACTCAATTTGCACACACTCTCCATTAGTCAGACACAGAAGCAGCAAGGGAGACTAAGCTATAACCCTGCACTGGGGTGAAATCTACTCCAGCATTAGCCTTGCACAAAGACTCAGGTTCACATAATCCCTGTGCTCTTACTGAATGCAAGACTCAGCTGGTACATGGACCATGGAGGGACTTAGTAGTCCGTATTTAATTATGCTAATAGTAACTATAAGATGTACTCTACAAAACTACCATATGTACTCTACCACAAAATATTTCTAAGTCTGATGTGTGCAGACAAAAAGAGATCAGCTCATATAGAACTGCATGAAAACATAGGAACAAATCTTAACCACTCTGGCGAAATTTCTGCAAACACTTTTTTTCCGTTTTCTTTTCACAAAGTTTCACCTTCACCTTCCATCTCCCAGTTTTAAACAAATGCATATCTCCCTCACAGCAGATGCGAGCCATCTGGAAATTACAAACCCATGTACAGTATTAAAGTTCACAAGCCCGGAGCTTAAGCAACTGACTGCCCCTCATGCTGTTTCTTTCTTTCGAGAGGCCAACTCGCTTTTCACTATGCTTAAATAAGTGGAGACCAGGGAAGCAGCTATGGCAGGGAGAGCCGAGAGAGGAGGCCTGACGGGATTTGCTGGGGTGAAGATTTCCAGGTGATGCTGAGCCCACCAGCAGGGCATCACGCTGCTTTGTCTACTCAAGGAAGAGCAGGATGTGGGAGCCCACAGCCAAGATCGAGCCCTGACAGGAAAAGTCCCGCAGGCAGCCCTAGGAGTAACAGGCGGAGTAACAGCAGCTGCTGCTACCCCCAACATTTCATTTTTTCGCTTCACCAGGCTGGTGATCCCTCCTTGTAAACCCACCCTGGGGCAGAAACCCCATCGCCCGTGGTGCCAGGCCCAGCCCGGGCAGGCTGTGGGCGCCCCGGCAGCAGGCCACAGGCGCTGCTCCTGCGGCACGAAGCGCGCCGGGTTACTGTCGGTCATCGCTCCCTCGTCCACATCTCCAGTTACAAACGCCCTGTCGCCTTCTGGTTCCGCGCGAGCAGCCGCCGCCACCACCACCACCCTCGGCCGCAGTGATGCAGAGGTTACTTCAGGACAAAGGCTGCTTCCTCGCCCTCTGCGTTTGCAGGAAACCTCGCAAGGAAACCACCCGCCGCTGCTGCCATAACGTGCGGCCGCCTCACGCTGTCCTCCTCCCCTGCAGAGGCTAAAGCAGCCAGGCCTCAGTGCTGCTGAAGGAAAACCTCCCCAGCCCCATTCCTTGGCTGCTCCTGAAAAGGCACGAGCTGCCCGAGCGCTCCTGCAGCTTGTTTGTTTTTTTGGTGAGATCATCAATGGTTCAGAGACTCGGATGGACAAAAGGGTAGCTGGCTGAAGGTGCCCTAGCATGCAAAGTTCAGATGTTTGCAAGATTTTTCATGTAGTCTGTCCCTCTTCGGAGCATTTTTCAAGTTCTTCTTAAAGGGGCCGTGCACCTTCAAAAAAAAATATCAAGCAATAATTCCCCTGTGTTTCAGAATCCTCACTGTTGTTTGTTTGAGGGGAGAAGAGCAAATGCACTGGGTCTGCTTGCGAAAGTAGGATTTTCTTGGTCAGCAGCAGACTCTGTAGGTAGTTGTAAGAAAGCAACATGAACAGTGCTTGGACTCCCGCTGGCCTCTCTGTAATCACCATGGGGAGGAACAGCCTGCCATCCTTCACAACTGTAATTAACCCGTCCAGGGTTAACAGGGTATTTCTCCCCTTCCTTTTTATCACGCTGAGTATTTTCAGACTTGCTCGGCACTAGAATTTGCTGAAAATCAAAGCTGACTTCTAAGGCAACTCCTTCAAATGCCTGAAGGGGTTTTCATCATCATTTGGAAGAAAACATGATGGGAACAGAACATAAAGTTACCAGCACGTGAAGTTACCAGAACTGCTTGTGGGATAATACTTAGCTTCCAGCTGGCTGGGCATGAACCTATGCTTACTTGGCCATATCCTTTGTGTGCCTGAGACCACACGTGGAAGCTCTGTGAGACCAAGGGGCCAAATCCAAACATCATGGTCCCACTGCACCACCCCAAACAAACAGACAGCCTCTCTCTCTGTGCTTTTTTTCTCCCCCACCCTGTCTGGTCCTACTTCTAGCACTCACAGCTCAGTGTCTCATGTCACACCCCCAGTCACAGAGGCACGCGTAACAGCTCGCACGTGAAGCCACAGAAAAGCACTGCACACTGCAATCAGTCTAAATTCCTGTCCTGGGTATTTCAAGAAGATGAAAGTTAATAGATCTTTCCTCTTGAAAACAGCCATTCTCCTCCAAGGTTGCTTGCCCACAAGGGTATGTGAAATACAAGAGCAGTAGTTGAAAGAACCACCCCAAAAATAGAAAACAAAAGAAACAGACAGGTCTTTTGAAGGCTAGTATCAAGCTTACCTAATAATGCAAACATTTGGAGTAGAAGAACACATTTTACAACCAGAGGCCAACTACTGTAATATTTTCCTGCCATAAAAGCTCAGACACACTATCAAGTTACTCAAAAAACGTGAGGCAAAATGTCAGCTCGAATGTTATTTAACTCGTGTGTCTTCTCTCACTTGAGACCGACGAAGAGCACTGGTATGGTCAGCTATTGCAACCCAGCTGACACTCAGCAATGCAGATGCAGCATCTGTACAGCACGTCAGAAAGACGTTCCTCTGTGTTTTACTGATGTGGATGGACAAACTTTTCCCCTCTCCCTTTGCCTCCAACAGAAAACCAGGACTGCAGGCTCCCCTCACCACCACCACGGCAGGGTACAGCCTCCCAGTCAGCAACTCAGGTCCCACAAGTCAAGATGAGCCCCAGGCACAAACGTGAGGTCAGACTGAGCCACCACGCTCATAGATGATCAGATCTGATGTCAGCCCCTGCCATGATTTGGAGGTGGGATGGCCATCTGAAGTTACTGTCTCACAGCAGAAGAAATACTAAGGTAGATGGTGTTCATGGTAGCCTACCTTTGTAATTTCAGCCGTGACAACAAAGGAACGAAAGCAGAGCAACAGAGAACAAGAACAGGGGCTGTGCTTATAAACCATGCAAACCACCTCATGTCAGCAGGCCCAGCAGGACTGATGTGCTGAGCCTTGTTCTGCCAAGCTCCAGCTTGGGCACTGTGTAGCAACAAAGCAGGACACCGTCCCCATCTGTTTGAAGCAAGCAGAAGTCCACTTCCCCTGTGGGGCAGGGAGAAATGTCCTCCCTACAGTCACGCACAGAAGTCTCCAGCAGAACCAAGAGCTCCCAGAACTGGCGGTCTTGTGCCTTAACCACAAAACCACCCTTCCTCTCTGAAATCACAGGTCAGAATTAAACAATCACACATGGCAGCACTTCACGGACACTGACTTCATGAAAGACATGTCCTTCCTGTTGCTTCGAACTGACGCAGGGGGCTGAGCTGTGGGCAGGGAAAACAGAAATTCCGGATTTTCATATTGAAGACCATCTCCTTCAGGACTGTTTTAAATCTGTTCAAGATTCAGAGTTTCCTAACAGCCCTTCCAGCACCTTCACCCCCGAGCACAGAGCCAGACTGGTCCCTTCTGGCTTGAGAATCAAATCATCATGACAATAATAGCAAGAAAAAAAGTCTATTCGAGGCGCTCAAGACATCCATATGAATTAGCAAGAAAAACAGAAACTCCATGCTTGCTACGTTATTGGTTGAGCCGAAGTGCAGAACAAAATATGTCCACTATAAATAATAGCAAGTCATTGCTATGTGGGGTCATGAGAAACATTGCAGATAAACTAGTCTACTTTCCTTCTAGATCTGGACTGAAACACTGATTGTGCAGTGAAGAAAGTGTCCATGGTTCATATGTTCTCCGCAGCCAGAGGTTTTTACTGTCATCACTCTGGAAACACATCACCAGTTACTTTCACAGGCTCTAAACGCAGCTCAATGCAGGAAAGAGCAAGGGAACCAACCCACAGTGAGGAACCTGTTTTAATTTGATCCTCTTACTATTAGTATGACCATGACTGCTCCCAGAGCAAGCAGTGACTATTTCCAGCAAAACTGAGAGGATCCACAGACAAGTGAGAAGATTAAAAATGTGCAGGTTAGAGAACAGGACTGTTCTCCATTCCTTCTTGCTTCACTTGGAAGCACAATGGGCTCATACCTTCCTTTCAAAATTTAATTATGCGGTGTCTTTTAAAAATGAAACAATAGGGTAGAAAAACAAAACCCCACGGAAATTGTGGCTACAGTTTTCATATCCTGAGCACTGCCTTCTAAAAATAAAAGGCATGCAAATCTAGTTCAACATATCTCAGTGTACCATAGAATACAGAGCTCACCGGGTCTGACTTCAATTTGTGGGGTTTGTGCTCAAAGGGTTTGTTCTCCATAAACTGTAGTAAACCAGACTTTCAACCAGTTTAAAACTAACTTAGGCTGACTGAAAACAATCTGACAGGCTGATGTACTGTTTATTTCCCAGCCTCACATGCCGTAAGTCCCTACAAGGAACTCGGTGAAGGAAGGGGAAGAAGGCGATTCATGCCATGCTAATTTAGAAGCTAGGAGGAAAACAGGGCAGTGTGTCCCATCTATAAGTGTGACTATTTATCTTCAGGGAATTTCAGTCCCTACTTACGGAACATTCAGGGCAGAAAACAATTATGTTATTTTCTGGATATCCATTGTGGTTAGCAGATTTGCTACCCTTTGGCTAAGCCTGTGTTCCTCACAGCCAAGCATCAAGACAACAGAGAAGCTGTTGTTAAATTATGACCCTTTATTTCTCATCACAGAGACTGTTAATTGGGCAACCCAATCATTTTCACAGCAGCTGCATCAAAGCATCACTGCAAGATGAACCAGCAAGACAAGACAGGACATACGAAGCTGTAGCTTTGTCAGAATGAGCATGCTTCCATAAATGCCCAAACGAGATACCAGGAAGGGAAGTGGGATTCATTGTACCTGGTTCCCCGCTGGAACAAAACTGCACTTCTGCAGAACAGGCGGTAGGTGCACAGTGCCTCCTCAGAGCTTTCATGTGAAGGCAGTAATTCACATCCACCCACACCAGCCTGATCATACACCTGCCCATCATGCCTGTGCAACCCAGCTCTACAGTGCCTTGGCACAACCAGAAGACAAGATGAGAAGGCTCCCTGGCCACAGAGCCCTGCTTCACCCAGGGCATTGCTTCTTTCCCACTCATAGCCCCAACAACAGGACATATTGCAAGATACCAAGTGCATGAATGGGCTACCAGCAGACCAAGAGCTGGTATCAGCTCCTGCAGCTGAAAGTATGTACAAGTGGCACACATTACCACCAAGAGGACTCTGGCTGGAGACTTACCTTAACAATTAGCAACTCCTCACATGGGAAAAGGACCAGAGCAGACAAACCAAGTGTGCTTGCAGGATTAACACTTAAGACTAGAATTTTGTGCTAATTTGTCAGTGGAGATTATGGGAAGTGTTCCTCAAAAATACTTGACAGGTGCAGTTAAATGACTCCACTGATTTTCATACTCATTGCCTGTCACTGATTTATAGACGAAAGGAGCCTGAGGCTACTTCCCATAAAAAGAGGCTTTCAAACTAAGTAACAGTGGAACAGAAGGGCTCATGAATTGATGCTTACTCTGAGGAAATAGAAGTCTCCTGATGTTGGAGTCTGTTACAGTATTGTACCACTCTGAGCCAACAGCCCAGATCTACAGCGTGAAAAAACCTTCCAGACGACCCACTGCTGGGCTTTGGCAAGGGGGCAAATTTTCATTTGCCCCCATTATAACCCTAACTTCAAGCAACACATCGGGAGAGCATGATGTGATGCATGGTACATACATACAGGTATTTATTAAAAACCAACCAACCAAACAAACAAACAAAAAGTACTGGGGTTTAATTTTCCTTTTCCTGTAGGCATCCCTTGCCCCTGGTATGGTGGGAATAGCTCTCAGAGCTGCCTGTATCCCTGCTGATACTGACAAGTGCAAAACTGTTCTCTGAACAAGTTAGACGGCTGTGCCCTGATTTGTTGACAAGAAATCAAGCAGCTCAGCAGGCCTGTTGTGCAGGACCTGCTCATGTGAAAACACAAGCCTAATTTGCTTGCAATCGAAGTGCTGTTCCTTCTGCAGCCATGGCTTGATGTGTTTTCATGGCAGGCTATAGGTCCGTGCTGTGTCCATCAGAAATGTAACAGTGCTGTCTGTGGAGACATTAGATGACACCCAAGTGAGCACCATTTAACTAGAGCCCGAAATCTTGACATATTTGCTATGTCAAATTTCCCTGGCAAAGCGTGTAGTGAGGAGGCAGCCTCCTGCCCTTCTCCAGCAGCTAGGATAAAGGTACATACTGTGCAACAGGTCCCCTCTTTCCACCGTGGAGAACTCACTTCTCTTGTCCTTCCCACTTGTTGTGTTGGGACCTATAAGTTAGGGGGTGAGTCTGAGGTACCAAGCAGTGCTTGGATAGCCACAACAAACAGGCACATCAGAGAGATCCTGTGTGACAAACATGCCAACAGATAGCCTCTGCATCAAAAAGCATAGGCACAGGACACAGAAGTGAAAGCGACATGGTGGCCAGCAGCAGTCCTGTGAACAAACGCAGCCTCCAGAGCTTCCGTCTCTGAAGGCACACATCCACCCACACCCACACCCCCTGGTCTTGTATAACACCATAAAAAAGATATTCTCGCCTTTTCCCCTGCTGCAAACCAAACACTGTTATCAGCACAGACAACTGTGAAATACAGTTTTCCAGTAAAAAAAAAAAAAAAAAAGTTACTTGTATTCAGGTTTTGTACAGTACAATAAATGAAGCATGCCTGCAGAAAAAAAAAAATCAAATACCCCCACTGTATTGTTTTAAAAAGCAAATTCTGAGCAGGGTTCCAGAGTTCACAAGGCAGTTATAACTGGTTGAGAATTCTCCTGTTTCACAAAATAAGGATAAACTGCTACACTGCACATCTTCCAACCCATGAATTGGCTTGTCAGCTATACTGATGACAGACCTCAGATCTGACCAGATAATGATACTTCATTATTACAACAAAATGATTTTCAGGAGTGGTATGTAGAAAGTTTTTGAGGCATGTACAGGCTATGGAAGATCTGTTTGTCATATCCAGCTCAGAAGAAAAAAAAAAGATACTTGGCAATACCTGAAAAGTGTTTCTAAAGAGCCTGAAGGTAAGGGTTGGTTGCTAAAAATAGGGTTTGGATTTTAACTGCACTAAGAACATTATGCCCTAGGTAACATGCAGATTTTGGATACGCCAAAACATCAGCTCAGAGATACAGTAAAATATATTAAAAAACAATAGGCAGGCTGGAAACAAATGGCGTGGTTTGTCCAGCCACAAACCTCTATTCCAATGGCAAAGACTGGTGTGAGAATACATGGTGTGACACTATGCTATCAAAAAGTATGGACCTCAGCAGAAGTTGAAAGTAGGAGCTGTGGCCAATGAAGACCCATGCCATTGTTGCTTGCACTCGGACAAATGACCTTATATTCAGTGGAAATTCAAGTCACAGGAAAAGGCAGGACTGGACATTTTAATCAAATGACCATTACTAATAGCGGAAGGGCTTTCATGAGCTGGATATGTGAGCAAGCATCTGGGAAACTGCTGGTTCAAATGCAGACAGAAAATACCTGTATCAGAATAGCTTCAGAGCCCTGAAACAAGCAGCCAGAACCACCCCAACAACGCTGGGCTGCTTCTGACTTCTTGCAGCCCGGCACCATTGGAAAGACTTCCCTCACAAGACCAGTATGGGTAATGATGAATTATAAGCAAAATAACAGGCAGAGCTGCCCAGAATCAAAGGAGCCTGACTGTCCTGCACTTGCATTGTTTAGCTTTGCACAGAAAGATGAAAAAAGAAATAGCCACACCTTCCCTGGGTGTGAAGCCTCACTCGGTCTTGGCTCCCTTCCTCTCTCTTGACAAGGATTCGTAGAACCCAGCTCACATCTGGCTCAACGTGATACCGAGTCTGCAGTCAGCAGATCACAGTGCATCTTGTTTCCCCACCTGTCAGGAAGAAGTGTCACTTCTGGATGTAGTGCCAAGCCCTAACGCTCCCTCATTTACTGCACAACAGCAAAAGCCAGCTCTAGAACAAGGAGCTTCCTAAGGTCAAACCAACCCCAAAGGTAGCAAAAATGGAAAGGATTCACAAGAATCAGCCAATCACTATATCCAGCTAGCTTAAATGGGCACTCTGCCTACTTATTCTCAACACATACCTATATCTAAATGATTTCAAACCCTTGTGATTGTTCCTTGTTTCAAGTTGGTTGGGTGTTGGAAAGTTATCCATAATGTAGTTCAGTTTTGCTTCTGAGCTCCAAGTCCAAAGGAATGAGAAAATCAAGCTTCAGCACTGGAACAACAGAATGTGCTCTGTCTTGCTCAGGGAAACCTTTGCAACCATTCGGCCCCGTTACTAACATTAATCAGACTGTTGAGCAACAGCACTTCAAAATAGTTAAAGAACTTTCTCAATCTTTGAGAAATGTGGTTTGAAAACCAGATACTTAGTGAATATGGCTTGCCCAGACTCACGTAGTAAAGTTTTGGGTACAGATCATGTCTCTTGCTTCCTGTGCTGCTGTTTACAGCAGGAAGCTCCCAACAGACCTTGCCTTGGTAGTCTGAGGAGCTCATCCTTCCGTTTGGCATCACTCTGGACTGGCAATATACTAACCATTCCCTCCCTTCTGTACTGGCAGAGCTTGCCAGCTGAAAATACAGCTTGGAGTACTTGTGGGGGCACTACTGCCTCCTGTTTCACACAGAGGTCAGGAGCACTGCTAGTAGACGCAACAAAGGGCAGTGCCATTTTCTGGTTGAGTAACAGGGTCCTGAGTACTTCAGAGTCACAGACCAGTGCACTTTAGCATAAGAAAAAGTGTGTACTGCTGAAGAAGGCTTGTGCATTACTTATATGGACACCCTGGTACAATCCTTCTTTGACTTTCTTCAGGTAACACTACAATGTGACTTGCAAAGGAAGTAAATGGATTGCATAGCTAGAGGTAATTGTGGGCTTAAAGAATTGCTTTGTCTTGATTTCTGTTCTCTGGCTTTACAGCACTAGAGTTAATGCTTTCCCCAGCTTCTGGGCGGTGGACAAGTGTGTGAACAGAGTGGGAAAGAGGATAGGTGAGCAGAGATCTGATGGATGCTGATTATGGCACAGATCTGTCGCCTTATTTTAAGGAGAATTGTTGGGACAAGGTGCTTTCATGTCTACATCAATCCCTTAAAATGCAGTCTTCCATTGCACTACCCTTAAAATTAAAACTAAATAGAAAGGGGATGAACCTTGAGCTATTTATAGAAATGTATGTCACATATCAGCTTCAATCTCCCTCATATATACCTCAGTATGGACAGGTCGGCATAAAAAAGCCTGAGCAAGATCTTCAGCTGAGCTATGTTCCACAAACCTTTCAGAGCTATACCAATTTTTCATCAGCCAAGAATCTCATTAGAGGCATAAGCAATATTAAGTTTTAACAAGCTGGGTTAATTATTACAACTCTGTTTATACATAAAAATGCGCAACACTTTTGTATTCTGGAGCACTTTAATTTATCTCAAAAGTATTTTTCCATAACTTTGCATGTTTCTTGTTTACAAAGTCTGATTCAAGCAAAAAACCTATAATCTGAAATAAAAATTCATCTCTTAAACAAGACATAACCACTACTTGATAATACACAGCAACGCTAAAAAAAAACAGAACTGCAAATAAAGAATGTTGCAGTCTGTTGAAGCAGCAAAGAAGTTTAGCAACAGGAGGTAGAAAATGTTGTTTGATTTTAGCCAGGATCCTGACATTGACAGTCACTTATTTTATGACCAAAAATACTTAAATAGAACAGCATGTGTTCCCTGTGAAAAAAGCAGCCTACAAAAATTGAATTTTTATGGATTTTCAAAGAAATTGGTCAAGCAGTGTTCTTGCCTGGATAAAAATGAACTTTGATTCAACATCAACAATATTTCAAAGCCATCATCTTTTATTGCATCCTGACTACATTTAAAACTATGTCACATCCTACTGTGTTGTAGAAGGAGGACTCCAGTTCCTTGGCAGCTGTTTATTTATTTAGCTCACAGGGATGCTGTAAAATTGGGTAATAAATAAATGTTTGTAATGATGAAAAAAAAAAAAAAAAAAAAGATGAAATGCATTATTACTAGAGAAGGCTCCAAAGCTCAATATTAACTTTGGAGATATGGTAGGTCAGATCAAAATTACGTACTCCAGCCTCAGTACCAAGTTGGATACAGAGGTGGACACGGCTTTTTCCAGCTGTGGCCATTTCCTAATAGCCACTCTCATGAGAGCACAAAGACAAGGAAATCCCCTGGGAACAGCTGCACTTTTCACCAGAGGACAGTGGTACAAGTTCCCTAGGAGACTGTTTTCACATCGAGGTTGGTGTTAGCAGCCTGTGACCCTCCCGTCTCATCCAACCTCAGCCTGTACCTTAGATAAACCAAATGTGATCTTCCACAAATCAGGCAATTTATTGAAATTCTGAGATTAGAAGTCGCTGAGAACAAACCCAGAAATCGTCTCAGAATGGGGAATGGAGAAAATAAATGCAAATTGAAGTTAACACTGAGAATATGTTTTCAGCAACATAATGCTGGTATTAGCAAGCTCTGCTGATAAGGTTGCATTAAAAAAAAAGAGTGAGATAATAGGAGAGTGTGAAAGGTGTGACTGTTCATTTAACGCTTGGTTTTACTTGGTGATTCAGAACAAAAGTCAGTGTTGACAGACCAGACTGAAGAGTTTTACAGGAGACTAAAGGAAGCACCCAGAGCTCTCCCACAGTGTCCTGTTTTGGCAGCTGATATTATTCATGCTGCAAGAAGCACAATAAGCAATTCTTGTTTTCTTTATCTTTGTGTCTTTCTCTAGACAAATTAACATCAAGATAAAGCCAGTGTCTCTAAGGTACAGTGATTTTCTAAAATTTGTTGTAGTAGCTGTGCTGCATATTTTAACTATGGGCACTGTTGGTTGCCCCGCAAGTGGTCAAATTGTTTGGTGGCATCATCAGGTAAGGTGGTCTTAAAGTAACCAAACTGTCAGCACTGTCCTTCACCAATACAGACCAATGGCGACATCCTTGTGATTCCCCTTGCATGTTTTTAACATGGTACACACACTCCTTTATCATGGGAATCCTAGATGTCTTGCTCAAGCTCTTGTCACTTACAGCGCAAACACTAAAGCAAGGCCAGATGTAATGTGACACTGAATGGATGTTCTGAGCCACACTTTCAAAGGTACTACAGTCTTTCTCTCCTACATCCACATGTATGCATATTCTACCTAGAGTGCAAGCTGGAACAAATGTAAACCTCCCACTTCAAAAGCAGAAGGGAAGTTCAGCTACAAACACACAGGCACCGAAGCCCAGTTCTGCAGAATCACGAGACAGTGATGCACATTACGCTGCCTCTGTTTACCCATCCCAGCCTCTAAGTACAGTCATGTAATAACAATGCTGTTACCAACAAAAAATCTCTGAAAGTTCATGGACACCCCCACGGGAAGCAAGGATAATTTTCCTGGTAACAGATTTCACAGTGCAGCAGACCTTGGTGCCTAAACCTCTAACAGAATTATTTTATTACTTTAATCTTAGCAGCAGCTTCAAAACAGCAAGGGAAGCACAAGCAGACTCCAATGGAAGTGGTAAGTGTACAAGTGTGTAGTTCAGCAAATACTGTGCCATGTCACTAAAAATGTTATAGCTAACAGCACAACACATAATTTGGGCTGAATACCACACCAAGAAGTCTTCTCAGTCTTGGTACCTATCTTGACTGTCAGTCTTCCTGCTAGAGTTTAGGACAAAAACATAATGAACCCTCTGGATTCACACACAGATGCTGCTCGCTACACCTGTAGTAAGGGACTTGAACTTCCAAGAATGTACTGGAAATATTTTCTACTTGTGTCTGCTCAGAGGCTCGGTGCTTTCAAGGAAAAGGTAATTAGGCAAATGTGGGAAAACTGTGCATATCCAAGTCTCCTCTCTGATCGACACAGCACACAAAGTAAAACCCTTTGTGCAATCTGAGTACCCAGTGCTGGCGGCTTCTTCCACATGCTCCATATTAC